>NW_019942664.1:22901-25134 GCF_002910315.2 Salvelinus sp. IW2-2015 | reverse complement strand
TCTCCCTCTCCCTCTCCCTCTCCCTCTCTCTCTCTCTCTCCTGCAGGCTCTAGATAAAACTGCATGACTTGTTTTTTGCAATGTGGTGTCCAAAAAGCAACCATTGAATCTATATGATTTGATCATGAGGTAACACCAGGTAATTTAGTCTCCTCAACTTGTTCAACAGCTACATTTCACTACCAGATTCAGCTGAGATCTAGAACTTAGGGAATGATTTGTACCAAATACAATGCTCTTCGTTTTAGATGTTCAGGACCAGTTTATTACTGGTCACCCATTCCAAAACAGACTGCAACTCCTTGTTAAGGGTTTCAGTGACTTCATTAGCTGTGGTTGCTGATGCGTATGAATCATTGAATCATCAGCATACATTTACACACAGGCACAAAAAGTTCTACAGCTGCACCATCGAGAGCATCCTGTCCAGTTGCATCACTGCCTGGTGTGGCAACTGCTCGGCATCCGGCCTACAGAGGGTAGTGCGTACGGCCCAGTACTTCACTGGGGCCAAGCTTCCTGCCATCCAGGACCTATATTATAGGTGGTGTCAGAGGAAGGGCCAAAAAATCGCCAAAGACTCCAGTCACCCAAGTCATAGACTGTTTTCTCTGCTACAGCACGGCAACCGGTACCGGAGCGCCAAGTCTAGGACCAAAAGGCTCCTTAACGGCTTCTATCCCCAAAGCCATGAGACTGCTGAACAATTAATCAAATGAGTACTATTTGCATTGACCCCCCCAACAACCTCGTAACCCTGAATATAGCCTTGTTATTTTATTGTGATGATTTGTTTTTTTACTTTATTATATTTAGTAAATATTTGAGTAACTCTTATTTTCTTAAAACAACATTGTTGGTTAAGTGACTGTAAGTAAGCATTGTAAATGACAAAAAATACCTTTGATTTGATTTGATTAATGCCAGTGGCATGACATTGGTAAAATGATCTATGTCTATCTAGCCTGGAGTAGACAGGGGGTTTGTAGTATTAAAACAGTTCAATGTTGTGTAGTTCAGTTGGAGGAGCACGGCGCTTTCAGCACCAGGGTTGTCGGTTTGAATCCCACAGTGGACCAGCATGAAAATGTATGCACTCATTACTGTACGTCGCTCTGGATAATAACGTTTGTAAATGTTCACTGCGCCAGGAGAGATCAATTCATCTGATCACTTCTTCATAACATTCTGGATTATATGCAAATTGCCATCGTACAAACTGAGGCAGCAGACTTTGTGAAAATTTATATTTGTYTCATTCTCAAAACTTTTTTGGCCACGACTGTARATTGATTGACAAATCTTACCTTTTTCTAAACTAATCCAATCAGTAAGATTTATTGCACCCGTAACTGAAATATAGTTGTTCCTATAGTCTCCTTTACTAAAGTTCGTAACCCTGGCAGTCATTCTGAATACAGGTTGCGGGTGAATAAAAAGCCCAACTGTTGGCTATTCAAACTCTGGCTGGGTCCCAATAGGAGTTACACGTCACTTTGCCAGCCAGCATAATGTGACTTGCAGGCCACTTGCAGGCCTGACGTGGCCTGTAATTTGTAAACCAGCATTTTCCTAAAATCACAATGTTTGGGTTAATCTAGGCCATCAAAGTAAGGTCTTATTATATATGTAATGTTATGTCAGAGTTTAAAAAAACATTTTTGGACAACATTCACCTCGGTACTCATTTGGTGAAAGACCTTGAAAAGAAAAGAATTCAACAATCATGTCTATGTCACTAATAAACACGGGTGTAAACAAACAAAAATAACACTATGGAGAGTTACATTAACACTTATAATGTCATTATAAATCAGAGTTTTTTTTTTTTACACTTTGTAGAGTGGAAACATATGTTATCTGAGGTAGTGTTAAAAAATGAACACCAAGTGTTGATTCCCCTTGTCACGAGGGGATTCATGGCTAATTGAAGATTAACTCATAAACCCCTGTTACTTTTGCTACTTACTACAGTCATTTTAGAGATTGGGAGAAAATAATATGTTATTCTCTATATGACAGGATGTTAAAATTAGGTGAAATAAAATATAATTTTTTACCAAGTTGAACTTCTCAAAAGGCACCGAGTTGGCGGAACGACCCAGGTATGTAGCGATGCTTCTCTGTCTTTCCTGTCAGCCAGTTTAGTGCTCAACTCTCAGAAAGATTCTCAACGTTTTCCATTATACCACTGTTGGCTGTGTGGTTCATAGACACTCTTTTCCAGAGGGGG
>NW_019942664.1:18363-22725 GCF_002910315.2 Salvelinus sp. IW2-2015 | reverse complement strand
AGAGACAGAGAGAGAGAGTTTTAAGGAAACCCAGGGCCAACCAGGAGAGAGAGGAGGAACGCAGCAGGTGTCCCACAATCCAGTGCGTTTAGACTAGAGAACACATGTGGGGGTCTCTCTCATTCTCTCTTCCTCCCCCCTCCCCTATGCTCAAACCAGAAGTTATTGTGCATATGCTTTAAACCAATGTATCAGTTGGCATGGCTTGCTGTAGAGGTGTTACAGTCAGAGGGTAATAGCAGGCTTTTAATTGGCTCCCATACAGGAAGTCAGGAACGCTCCCCAGATCTCTGTGGTACTACTCGTCCTCCACAGCAATGTGCTAGACAGATGTCTCTCTCTCTCTCTCTCATCAATGTCCTGGGTATTGTACGATAGACACCATTCCTTTCAAATACCTTCCTCTCCTTTTGAGCTGGGAAGAAAGATGACCCTACGATGGAAACCCCACGATATATAGTATGTCTCCGGTGTGTGTGTATAAAAACAAATAAGCATCTGAATCAAGGTTCTATATCTAGAAGATTACAATGAAAGGTAAATAAAGTACACATTGACGCCACATTGTAAAGAGCACTTGTGTAAACACGCTTCACACTCAGGATTTATTTTTTATTTTTTATTTTTTACCGTGGACTGTATATTCCCAGTAAGGTCTGCATGGTCCAAGATCCTGTCTTCTGGTTGGCTGTTCTCCCAGTGTTTGCTGTCTGCCATAACGGTAGCCTCTCTTGCCGCTTTCTCCAAAACAGCAGGAATCAGCCCTCATCCTCACAGATACAGGGCTCTGGGGTTAGGGAGAGATCCTCAGCTCACAGATACAGGGCTCTGGGGTTAGGGAGAGATCAACAGCTCACAGATACAGGGCTCTGGGTCTAGGGAGTTATCATCAGATCACAGATACAGGGTTCTGGGTCTAGGGAGAGATCCTCAGCTCACAGATACAGGGCTCTGGGGTTAGGGAGAGATCATCAGCTCACAGATACAGGGCTCTGGGGTTAGGGAGAGATCAACAGCTCACAGATACAGGGCTCTGGGTCTAGGGAGTTATCAACAGCTCACAGATACAGGGTTCTGGGGCTAGGGAGAGATCACCATGGTTACATTGACTCTACTGGTAGTTATCTTAACCCTCACCAGAGTCATGTGCTCCCTTGAGTTAGTGTTGATAACAAGAGTTCTGTGTGGCGGAGCACTTTTAACTCCAGAGTAATCAGAGACAGGGAGTTAAATCTATGGAGTTATCCACAGGTGTGGGAGGGGCCCCATTGTCATATTTCCCAGCATGCTCTGTTTTGCAGGTAGATTTTTTTTTAAATTTTATTGTTTCAATATCTGTATTTTTGCATTGTGATTGTTTTTGATCTTATGCTACACAAAGATAAGAAACAGAGGGAGAGAGAGAGAGAGGGGGACATGGAGGGAGAAAGAGAGAGAGAGGGGAGTGTTAGAGAGAGGGGAGAGAGAGTGGCGACATGGAGGAGAAAGAGAGAGAGAGAGAGGGAGACATGGAGGAGAAAGAGAGAGGGAGAGAGGAGGGGGACATGGAGGGAGAAAGTAGAGGAGAGGGGAGTGTTAGTAGAGGAGAGAGGGGAGAGATTAGGGGACTGGAGGGAGATAGATGAGAAGAGAGATTGGAGCATGGAGGGAGAAAGAGAGGGAGAGAGGTTAGGAGAGTGGTTAGGAGAGAGAGAGGGGGAGGGGCATGCGAGGAGGAGAAAGGAGGGAAAAGGGAGTGTTAGAGAGAGATAAGAGGAGAGAGAGAGAGAGAGAGAGAGGGAGACAATGGTAGGGAGAAAGAGAGAGAAGAGGGGGAGTGTTTAGAGAGGAAGAGGGGGGACAAGTTGAGGGAGAAAGAGAGAAGAGAAGGGGAGTGTTAGAGAGAGATAGATGGGGGAGTGGAGAAGAGAAATTGGGGAGTGGAGAGTAAACAGAAAGGCGGGGAGAGAAAGTGAGTAACGTGAGGGAGATGTGGAGGGAGATGTGACGAGGGAGAGAGAGATGCGAGAGAGAAAGAGAGAACGTGAGGCGAGAATGGAGAGGGAGTAGGATTCAGGAGGAGAGAGAGAGATGAGCGAGAGTAGAGAGAATGTGAGGGAATTTTGGAGGGAGAGTGACAGGGGAGAGGAAAGAGAGCGGAGAGAAAGAGAGGAACGTGAGGGAGTGGAGGGAGAGTGACAGGTGGAGAGAGAGGAGTCGAGAGAGAGAGGAGAGAGTACGTGAGGGAGGATGGGAGGGCGAGAGTATTTAGGGGGAGAGAGAGAGCGAGAAGAGAAAGGAGCGTTGGATAATGGTGAGACAAGAGTTAGGTGAGGCAGTCTCTCGTTGCCTACTTATGGATACATACTTTAACTCCAGTTTAAAGAAAGCCAACACCCATGAGGTTTCCCAGGCCAAATCATCTCTGGTTAAAGTTGAAAGGGAAGGTTTCCAGGAGCAGACGCTGTCCTGCAATGCTACGTTCATTCTTGTATTGAGTCCTCGCAGTTGGTTAAGGAACCGTTCTCAGTGTTCTGCTCCGAAATTGGCACCCTACATCCCTATATATAGGTGGCCGCCTAATCCTATATAGGGCTGGCGCCCTCAATCCTATATAGGGTTGCACCTAATCCTATATAGTGCACCAAACCTAATAGGGTGGCAACTCTATGCCTATAGTAGGGTGGCAGCCCTATCCCGTATAATAGTAGTGGTCGTCCTTAATCCTATATCGGGTGGCACCTAAGATCATTATTATCGGTTCATTGTGGTGACGGTACCCCAGTGGTCCTTTTGGGAGGTTCTGTCTATACAGTACAATAAATGGCAATAGAGGGTGAGGAGAGGTTAGTGGTTCAAGTGGAGAAGAAGTAGGTGACGTGGTTGTTGAAAGGATTATTTGAGAAGCTGAAGATAGGGATCTAGATTAGTCATGTTATATAAAGGTGTGGGTTTGTAAATAAATTATGACTTAGTGTGAAGTTCTGCATGATTTATTGTGAAGATGGCTGGCAAATAATAAACCTCAATGTATATTAGTTTATGTGTTAGAAGTCTTTTTCTCGCTCCGTCAGGCCACTTCTCTCTTAGTTGCTTTCTCCCACCCCTCTCTGTATTTTGCACACACACAGACCACACTATAATTATGCACCATAGCAATCGCACATTATTGCAGGAAATACTAGGGCTTTACTGCAGATGAGAGAGAGAGAGAGAGAGAGATGAGAGAGAGAGAAGAGAGGAAGAGATGAGCAGAGTTAGAGAGAGAGAGACGAGAGAGAGAGAGACTAATTGTCTCATTTGACAATCTTGATTTATCATTTATTTTAATTATGTTAATGTTGTAAAATGAAATCACATAATCTCCAAAGTATGCTTTGTCAATATGTACATTGTTACGTCATACCAATAAAAGCAAGTTGAATTGAGAGAGTAAGAGAGAGAGAGAGAGAGAGATAAGAGAGAGACAGAGAGAAGAGACAGAGAGAGAGACAGAGAGAGAGACAGAGAGAGAGTCAGAGAGAGAGCAGAGGAGAGAGAGAGAGAGGAGCCAAGAGAGAGAGCCAGAGAGAGAGCCAGAGGAGAGAGTCAGAAGAGAGAGTCAGAGAGATGCTAGAGAGAGAGACAGAGATGAGAGCTGAAGATGAGAGTAGACAAGAGAGAGAGTCAAGAGAGTAGAGGAGAGAAGGAGCCAAGAGAGAGAGCCAGAGACGAGAGGAGATGCACAGAGAGAGAGAGAGAGAGAACCCTCTAACGAATATGCAGAAGTTGGCTCTTGAGTGAGTTTCCACCACCTTCTCTCACCAGATTGATTTGGATTCCTGACAGATGTTCTGAGAGGGTAATGTTATGAATGTGAAACTCTCCGTTAAGCCTCCGTAGTCTTTCTGAATCATTTCAAGCCGCTTACTTTTTCCTGTGTAGTCACCAATTTTAATGTGTCGTGGAAAGATCGGGATATTATATATACTTATAAATTGCAATCACTGGTTTTATGGAACTACTGTATATTCCCTTTTGAAGCTGGTGGCTGTTCCTCGTGCTGGGCAGGCCTACATTTCTGACCACTAGGGGTCTCTATATACAATCACTTCATTAATGGGGTGATATTAAAAGCACAATATGAACGTAACAGATGTCGTAATTGGTGCAAATATTTGATTCTATACATGTTTAAAAGGAGGGAAAATGTCATCCAATTTGTACCCAGCTGCCCTATCACTGAGTCTGGAAGCAGTCAGTAAGTTTGTTCTTTTTATAAACCCGGAAAATGGGAGGGTTTTGGCTGGAACTTAGTGTGTGCTGAGCAATCATATGGTTGGGACACTGTAATGACTCCTGTCCCCAACCCATACGCCCAGCTATGTCCATTTACTCGATACC
>NW_019942664.1:0-15990 GCF_002910315.2 Salvelinus sp. IW2-2015 | reverse complement strand
TTCCTTACAAATTCTCTTCAGAAATTATTAATATACTTCCTCCGGTTTACTATTGTAAGTGTTTCCATCTTTTTCTTCCTCTTCTTTATATTTCTTTCCTTTTCCTTACGTTCCTATATATAGTCAGAGTTAGTCTTCGGGTCTGCTTCCTCTTCTGGTTTATGTCGTGTATTATGTCCCTCAACATCTTGTGTCATACCTCCATTAGGTCATTCTCCTTGAATTTTGTCTTTTGCTCTCTTCACTCTCTATCTTTTCATTTTTTCCATTTATCCTCTTATCTCTCTTTCTTATTTATACTCCTCTTCACAACTATACTTCCCCGGTTCCTACACCCCTCCCTACGTGTCGCTCTCCTCTTCTCCTGATCCTTCCGTCTTTTATCCCTTACTCTTCGCATACCCATTTCCTGTGTGTTCGTGTCCCGGCGACCCCCAGTCCGGTCATACTTACGTTATCTCTCCGATCCCTTCCCATCCTCTCTCTCCTCTCTTTTTATTTATTCTTTTTATCCCCACCCTTCTCACCTGCTGCTCCAGCTCTCAGTCCGTTCTGCCCGTGGGAGTCCCGCCCCTCCCTTGCCTACTACCCGCTATTTTCTCCATCCTTTCCCTACCCTTCCCTCCCCCCTACCATCCCCGCTTTTTCCTACCTCTCTCTTTACATCCCTCCTGCGTTACACACTACCCTCTTCGCCCCCCGATCACCCCCCGGCGCTCCTTCTCAGTTCGCCCCGACCCACCACCATGACCCCGCCCTTTCCCATCACCACCCTCCATACCCGCGCTTATCATCATCTTTTCTCTGTTCTGTCGCGCCCTTATACTATTCCTTTCCCCTCTTTCCCCCGTTCTTGTCTTCTGAATCCCCTTCTCCCCCACTCCCCCGTTGTCGGTGTACCGCTATTCTCCGTTCTCTCTATGCACTTGTCATATATTTTTTTTTTTCACTTCATAATCCCCCGTCCAATCCCATTTCCTTTTCCTCATTGTCCCTCCATCCCTACTATCTTTCTCCCTCCATCATTCTCTTCCTTTTCATCATCCGGTTTTTCAACACGTTTTATCCCTATTTTCAATCATTATTCTTATATCAACCCTCATTCTCCTTCCCTCAATCTCTATCCCTTCCTCACCCTTCCCCCCATTACATCGCGGTGCCCGTTTCGGTCCCCTCATGTGGTCGTGGGTGCCCATGAGTCCTCTCCCTCGGTCAAACCCATACCCCACCTTCCTGTCCCCAACCCATATCCCCAGCTCCATTCCCAACCCATACCCCAGTCAGTCACTATCCCCATACCCCCAGCTCTCATGTCCCCAACCCATACCCCAGCTCTGTGCCATACCCAGCCAACCAACACCGCTGTCCACTACCCACTCGACAAGCCCTTCCGTCTGTCAGCCAACCCTATAAGAAACCTCTGTGCCACCCACATGTCACCCTCCACTGTCCCCATCCAGCCGCCGCCAACCATTCAGCTGCCGCCCAACCCATACCCCAGCTCTACACCCATCCGCCTGCCCAACCATACGCACCCGATACCCCAGCTCTGTCCACCAACGCCCATCACCACCCTACCCCGTCTGTCCCCAACCCATTACCCCAGCCTCGGTTTGTCCCCATACCCCAGAACACCTGTGCCAACCCATAACCCAGCTCTTTCCCCAAACCCATACCGCAGCCTCTGTGCACCAACCCATTACCAACCAGCCTCGTCACCAACCATACCCCAGCTCGTTGATCCCCATACCCCAGCTCTGTCACCATACCCCAGCTCTTGTCCCCAAACCCCAAATACCCCAGCTCTGTCCCAAACCCAGTACCCCACGCTGTGCCACTCCGTTGCCCCAAAACCCATACCCCAGCTCTGTGCCCCCATACCCATACCCCAGCTTCGTCATCCCAACCCATACCCCAGCTCTTCACCAACCCATACCCCAGCTCTGTCACCAACCAGACCCAGCTCTGTCACTCAACCCAACCCCACTCGTCACCAACCCCTAGCCCCAGCTCTGTCACCAACCCATTACCCCAGCTCTGTCCCCCATACCCCAGCTCTGCTCCACCCACCCCAGCTCTGTCCCCAACCCATTACCCCAGCTCTGTCCCCCAACCCATACCCCAGCTCTGTCACCCAACCCATACCCCAGCTCTGTCCCCAACCCATACCCCAGCTCTGTCCCCAAACCCATACCCCAGCTCTGTCCCCAACCCAACCCCAGCTCTGTCCCCAACCCATACCCCAGTCGTGTGTCCCCAACCCCATACCCCAGCTCTGTCCCCAACCCATACCCCACCTATACCCCAGCTCCTGTCCCCCTCCCATACCCCAGCTCTGTCCCCATACCCCAGCTATGTCCCCAACCCATTTTCCAGTTAAGTCTAAATATGGACTGCCACTACCACTCTGGTAGTTCCTCCAATTTAGGTACTGTAGTCCATATCCAAAATGAATTTAAACAATAAACATTGTTTCGATAAGATTATAGTATCCTATTAAATCTTGAAGTTGGATTAGACTGTCTACTAAACCCAAATGAACAAAATGCAAATGGAAAATGTATTTTCAGTTACAATTTTAGTCTGACAAAACCACAGCGCATTGGAGAGGCTGATGGTGTGTTTGTGTGTGTGTGTGAGATGTAGTTTCCCTTACTCTAACAGAAACTATACTACGGCCAGTAAAAACAAGATGCAGTGCTGTTGGTTGATAGATGACATTGTCAGGTTTTGGCCAGGACTGTTTGGTTTTGTTCACTAGATGTCCCCKTTGCACCTTTTTTGTACCTTTTGTTTTTCTTGCCCTAATTATTGTTTGCACCTGTAAGTCATTCCCTTGTTAGTATTTAAACCCTGTGTGTTCCTCTGTTCCTTGCTCAGTGTTTGTATGTTAGCACCCAGCCCCAGCCTTTGTGAACATTTTTCTCTTGTTGGATTTTCCAGAGGTTCTCTGGTTTTGTTCTCGTGTATTTTTGGATTGGTCTTTTGAGGTTTGTTTTTTCCCTTGCTGTTTTTACCACTTTGTGGATTTTCTTTTGTATTTTGGAAGATATCTATTTTTTATTAAACCACCATCTCTAGTACTGCTGTGTCTGCCTCATCTTCTGTGTTCTGCCAATTATTAGTGACTGTTTCTCGCACCGGGTCCTGACAGAAACACTGAGCCCTCCTCGGGAAAAAAAACAAACCTCAAAAGACCAATCCAAAAATACACGAGAACAAAACCAAAGAACCTCTGGAAAATCCAACAAGAGAAAAATGTTCACAAAGGCTGGGGCTGGGTGCTAACATACAAACACTGAGCAAGGAACAGAGGAACACACAGGGTTTAAATACTAACAAGGGAATGACTMACAGGTGCAAACAATAATTAGGGCAAGAAAAACAAAAGGTACAAAAAAGGTGCAAGGGGGACATCTAGTGAACAAAACCAAACAGTCCTGGCCAAAACCTGACAGACATTGGATTCATCCAATGCATCAGCAAAACTGGGGTCATTATCAATTTTAGCCTACAGGGGTATTTGTTTTCAGGTGTTTTCAGGTGTTTTCAGGTGTTTCAGGTGTTTTCAGGAGTATGTGTTTTCAGGCTTTTCAGGTTTTTCAGTGTTAGGTTTTCAGTACTGTGTTTAGGTGTTTCAGGTGTTTCAGAATGTGTTTTCATGTTTTTCATGTGTTTCAGAGTATGTGTTTATTCAGGTTTTAGTGTTTTCAGAAGTAGTGTTTCAGGATGTTTCAAAGTTAGTTTATGTTTTCAATGGTGTTTTTCAGGGTTCAGATTGTTTTCAGTATCAGAGTAGTGTTTCAGGTTTTTCGTGTTTTTCAGGTGTTTTCATGTTTTTAGAGTATGTGTTTTCAGTGTGTTTTCAGAGTATGTGTTTTCAGGTGTATTCAGGAGTATGTTTTCAGGTGTTTTCAGGATATGTGTTTCAGGTTTTCATGTTTTTCAGGAGTATGTATTTCATAGTTTTCAGAAATGTGTTTTCAGGTGTATTCAGGAGTATGTTTTTAGGATTTTGTTTCAGGAGTTTTTTCAGGTTTTCAGGTTTTAGTATGTTTTTCAGTTTTTCAGAAGTATTTTTGTCAGAGTGTTTTCAGAGTATGGTTTCAGGTGTTTCAGGTGTTTCAAAGTATTGTTTTTTAGTTTTTATGAGTATGTTCGGATTTACAAGTGTTTCACGTTTATCAGAGAAGTATGTAAGTTTCAAGAGTATGTATTTCAGTGTGTTTCAAAAAATGTATCAGTTTTCAGGAGTAGTTTTTTCAGGTGTTTTCAGGAGTATGTTTTCAGGATGTTTCAGAGTTGTGTTTCAGGTGTTTTCAAGTGTTATTCAGATATGTGTTTTCAGGTGTTTTCAGGAGATGTGTATTCAGAAGTATGTGTTTCATCTTAAAAGGCCAGCTCAGGTCGAAATAGGAGAACTTTGGATAGTAACTCATTCCTAGATGATGTTAGGAATATTCAAATCCGAGATCAAGATACTAACATGTGTAATCCATTCCGTGTTTTCCACTTTCATGCTGATGCTGTTAGGACTCAGTTCGCCCCCAGCTGTATCCAGAAGATAATGTCTCCAGCATTGCTTTGGTCCTGCAGTGGCCTGATTTCTACTGTGCACTCTACTTCACTTCTTCATGCGTGTGTTACATTTGGTTTCCATTTACTATGAGATTTCCATAGCTTATGTTATAATTTAAAAGAGTCTATGTGCTACCTTACTGGCTTCTTGGTCAATAAACAATATATAAAACACTTATTCCAGGGCTGACTTGTATACTGGTGGAACCTTTCACAGACGGACCTTTTACATACACTATTAGTCTCATCAACTCCATCTAGAAACCCCCTCCTGCACCCCACACCCCTACGCACGCCCCATTACACACCCTACCGCACTCCCCACTACACACCTACTGCACCCCACACACACCCTACCGCACACCCCACTACACACCTTACTGCACACCCCACTACACACCCACTACACACCCTACCGCACACTCCCCTACCACCCTACACACCACTACACCCCCTACCACACCCCACACACCCTACCGACACCCCACTACACAACTACTACTGGCACCCCACTACACACTCCTACCGCACACCTACACACCCTACCGACACCCACTACACACCCTACTGCCACCCCACTACACACCCCTACTCACACCACCATACCCACCCTACCGCACACCCACTACACACCCTACCACACTCCCACTACACACCTACCGCGACCACCCACTACACGACCCCACTTACACACCCCTACCACACACCCCTCACACCCCTACGCACACCCCACTACACCACCCTACGCCACACCCCACACACACCCTACCTCACACCCCACTCACACCTCCCACATCCCACTCACCCCAGCACACACCCTACTACACACGATCCTACCACTAACCCCACTACACACCCTACTGGACACCACCCACCTACACATCCCCTAACTTCACACCCCTACACACCCCACTACCACACCCCTACATCACTCCACTGCACACCCACTCACACCCTACTGCACACCCCCACACACTCCTAATCGACACCCCACTACACACCTAGCCAACCCACTACACACCCTACGCACACCCCACTACACACCCTATGCACACCCCACTACACACCCTACGCACTCAGACCCCACTACACAACCCTACCGCACACCCCACTACACACCCTAACCCTGCACACCCCACTACGCACCTCCTACTGCCATTCACCCACTAACACACCCTACTGCACACCCCACTACACCACCCTACCGCAACACCCCACTACACACCCTAATGCACACCCCCATCTACACCCCTACCGCACACTCCCACATACACACCCTACTGCACACCCCACTACACACCTCTACACGCAACCCAATACACACCCTACCGCACACCCCACTACAACACACCCTACCAGCACACTCCCACCCCACCCTACCTCACTACCCCACTACACAACCCATACTGACACAGAGATAATGGAAATGGGAAATGCCTATTCCAGTCAACATTCCGTGTGGATGGCCATATTAAGTTTACCCATGAGTGTAGCCCTGGATTCCAAATCAACCCGTAGCCCCTCCTCCCTAGGCACTCCTGTAGATCTGAAGGGATTGGATAGGTCCGTGAGGAATATGGCAAAATTCAACCCATTCTATCAGAAGACAAGGTGAAGCAAGTGCTATATTGTTTATACCTATCCAATCCCTTCAGATCAACTGGAGTACCTAGGGAAGCGGGGCTACGGGTTGATTTGGAATCCAGGGCTATGAGTTGATTTGATATTCAACATACCATTCAAATTGCAGTGGTCTGAGGGCCTTTTTTTTWACCTTTATTTAACTTTGTGTGTTCTAGGGATTCTACTTCTATGACACTGCAATAAGTCAGGTCCCCTGGATCTTTATGCACATATTCTGAAACTGGCATCCATATCTTTGTGTTCTTGGCAGCATATTGTCTCAGAACCTCTGAGCTTTTTTTGAGTGGAATGTATACACAGTGTCAGATGCTGAGAAATGATTTGTGATAGATTGTGGATTGTGGCTTTCCATATGGAAATGTTTGAATGTAGAAATCTAATCATATTTCAAGGTGGATGCTTGGTGGCTTACTAAAGCAAAACGTACCACTCCTAAAGGAGAGCAACCAGTATCAGAGATCTCAAAGTCATATCAATAATAATTTTTTCTTGACAACTTTTTCAATCATCAATTGACAAAATAAACAGGCAGTGGAATGAAGTAGTTTGACAAAAACTTTAAAATATCTTTAAAATATAGCTATAAATATATCGTTTTTATTTTCTAGAAACCTAGCTAACATGATGGTGGGAGTTAGCTAGCTTCTTTCCCCCGCAGCAGTTTCAATTTAGCTAGCTATCTATCTAATGTCAATGGCATTTATATAAACTATCAATCAGATGGTTAACGAGCAAATATATTTGTTTTTCCTTTTTATCTAAAGCTGCCTGATAAAGCTAGCCAGTTGATGCTAAAGCTAGCCAGTTGATGATAAAGCTAGCCAGTTGATGATAAAGCTAGCCAGTTGATGATAAAGCTAGCCAGTTGATGATAAAGCTAGCCAGTTGATGGTAAAGCTAGCCAGTTGATGATAAAGCTAGCCAGTTNGCTAGCCAGTTGATGATAAAGCTAGCCAGTTGATGGTAAAGCTAGCCAGTTGATGATAAAGCTAGCCAGTTGATGGTAACGCTAGCCAGTTGATGCTAAAGCTAGCCAGTTGATGGTYAAGCTAGCCAGTTGATGCTAAAGCTAGGATGAATGTCAGAGGCCAGATAGCTAATGAAAAAGTGGGTGTCAATGCAATGGCTGGTCTGGAGTTCATCTGTAATGTACTGTTATATTTCACATGATCAGCAAACTAATGTCATGCCTTTTCACCAAAAACTAGATGTACACAGACAAAAGAGACAATTACCTAGTAGATAGTTTTGGTTTTCTTTACCTCATCTTCTCTTGCGTCATGTGGGTAGCTACTTCCTGATATTTGATTGGTGGAAGAATCCAGCCAATGGTTAGGCGGCTGGGATTCTGCCCCCCCCCAGAGCGCAAATCAAGATTTTACATGCAAATCTCTTCCAACAAATTTACAAAACTTTTTACGATGTGACAACAGTGACAGAACTCCAAGCGTGTGCAGATTCAAAATCTGSAAGGGTATTTTGGATTTACAGCAGAATATTTARAGTCGTAAATGAATGTGCAATTATTCTGAAAATATTATTGAATGTATTTAGCTTATTGAATGTATTTAAATGTCAAGTTACAAATTTGCGACCATTGTTAAATCTTTCACACATCATGATACAAGCAGCTTGCGAAGTTAAATTACACATTTGCGAATCGCAACCACAAAACTCGATTTACGATCACGTAGTTCTTTCATCATTATAATCCCATAGAATTGTTTTGTTTCCACAACTTGCTCAACAGCCACACCATTCATTACCAGATTCAGCTGAGGTCTAGAACGTAGGAAATTATTTGTACAAATTGTAATGTTCTTAGTTTGAGATATATAAGGATATAATGTTGATTCATACACAAAGCCCACTGAACATAGACGTCAGTTCAACGTCTAGTTTTGATGTACATTTGATTGAGTTTTCTACTAACGTGAATTCAACATGAAATCAACTTAAAAGGTCAACCATGTCATTAGATTTAGGTTAAAAGTTGGGTGAAAGAAAGACGAAAAGCCCTTACGTTTGATGACTTTTTTGCAAAATCAGTCAGTATTCCATGTTGATTTAACATCATCACATTGATCTTTTGGGGTTGAAATAACATGAAACAATGTTGATTCAACCAGTTTTTGCCCAGTGGGAGGTATTTTTTTTAAGGCTAGTGGTAGACCATTAGTAAATAGAGAACAGTAAAGGACCAAGACAGGCGCCTTGCAGAACACCACACTTCACCTGTTTTACATTAGACAAACTTTCATTAAAGAAGACCCTCTGTGTTCAATAAACCATTATTGCAGGTCCGCCCAAAACCCTACCTCTAGTTTGGATGGTGCGTCCCAACCATCTCCCCTTTCAACTGAAGTGTGCACTCCTTCACTTCTCCCCACCAATGTATAAGCATTGGATTAGTGTTGGCATGGGCTAGAGTGTCACGTTGGCATAAATGGTCGGGAGACAGGCGCAGGAATGCGTAATAGGGGTTTTATATTTACCCAAATCAGCCGTGTAAAGGAACGAGACCCGTAATCATCTGCACAAAACACGTGGCTCGAAAGCCAAAACAACATAGCACAGGTACTCACACGACCAACGGACAWTGGAACAATAATCGACAAGACAATGGTGAACCAAGGGCACACTTATACAATTTCTAATCTGGGAATAGGTACCAGGAGTCTGTAATGACAGTTCCAGAGGGATCCGTGACAGTACCCCGACGCGCTGCCCCAGCAGTGCAATGACACCGGCCTCGAGGGCGATCACAGAAACGCAGTACGGTCCGATCAGGACCCGATGCAGCTGCCGAAGTTGCGTCGTCGTCGGACGGGCCACTTGCAGCTGCATAAGTTGCACCAGATTCGGATGGACCAGTTGCAGGTGCGTTGGACGGACGGTTGTGGCGGCGTCGGATGGGCCAGCTGCAGTTGCTGAAGTTGCGTCGTCGGACCGACCCG
Source organism: Salvelinus sp. IW2-2015 (assembly GCF_002910315.2). Lineage (NCBI taxonomy): Eukaryota > Metazoa > Chordata > Actinopteri > Salmoniformes > Salmonidae > Salvelinus > Salvelinus sp. IW2-2015. The sequence goes on along the minus strand of NW_019942664.1, from coordinate 6,811 downwards.
TTGTGGCAACGTCAGACGGCCCAGTTGCAGCTGCTGAAGTTTCGGCCGGGCCATTCCCGCTGTCTCCCTTATTGTTCGATTATTCTGTCACGTTGGCATAAAGGGTCGGGAGACAGGCGCAGGAATACGTAACCGTTTTTTTAAATGAATTACCCCACGGGGACGAAGACCAAACAAACACGTATACAAAACACAGGTTTGAAACCCAAACAAAAGAGCGAGGAGTACCTAGAATAAATAACACAAGCGCACAATGATTATCACACGGGACGAGACCCGTAATCATCTGCACAATACACAATGGCACAAAAGCCAAAAAACATAGCACAGGTACTCACACGCACCAACGGACATAGTAACAATAATCGACAAGACAATGGTGATCCAAGGGCACACTTATACAATTACTAAATCGGGGAAAAAGGACCAGGTGTGAGTAATGACAGTTCCGGAGGGATCCGTGACATAGAGAACGTTCTCACACACCGGTCATTTCCTTTTAAATCCATTAAGTGCATTGATCAAGTGAAACACTTCACGGGAACAGGAGAGGTTATTGGGACACACATCCAGAGTCAAGTCTAGCCTAATAGATGTAGAACTGAAACAAGGAGGTGAAGATATTTATGTTCTGAATCATTCAMATAGGGAGGAGCCTGCAACAGGTGATATGTACAAAACACTGTATGTATTCATAAAACAGGACAGCAACGTTTGAAACATTCATATCATTCACAGACAGAGAGTTGGTCTGTGGTATGGACAGTATACGTACCTTGGGTGGCTAGTGTCTCCAAGAGCCTTTCAGGCATTGTGGCATACCAAATACCACCCTATTCCCTATATTGTGCCCACAGGGCTCTGGTGTAAAGTAGTGTGCTACAGAGGGAATAGGGTTCCATAGGACTCTGGTGTAAAGTAGTGCGCTACAGAGGGAATAGGGTTCCATAGGACTCTGGTGTAAAGTAGTGCGCTACAGAGGGAATAGGGTTCCATAGGACTCTGGTGTAAAGTAGTGCACTACAGAGGGAATAGGGTTCCATAGGACGCGGGTGTAATGTAGTTCTCTACAGAGGGAATAGGGTTCCATAGGACTCTGGTGTAAAGTAGTGCACTACAGAGGGAATAGGGTTCCATAGGGCTGTCTCTTATACACATCTAGATGTGTATAAGAGACAGGTTCCATAGGACTCTGGTGTAAAGTAGTGCACTACAGAGGGACTAGGGTGTCATTTGGGATGTAGGCGTTACGTTTTTCATCGTTGAGATAGTACAGTAGAAGATAGTGAATTGACTTTGCTTATACTAATGGAAAACCCATGTGGTCCCCCCCCCCCCTTTTCCTACTTTTCTACTGAAGGCTGGTGATTGGTTTTGTCGGAGGGCTCTGTCGAGAGGGATGTCTACTGTAATGTAAAGGCAATGCAGAGAGACAGGGTGGAAACAACCTATCAATGTTATAGTTAGCGTGGTGGAAACTTCCAGAAGTAAATTGTTCGTTCTGGAAAACAGCCCATCAATCTCTATAGATATCCTGGTATTCCTGGACTAAAAATACTCACATGGAGAGTTAGAGAGTAAGAGTAGTGTTTTTGTATGTATCAAGAATGTCAGAGTGAGAGAGCTYATCTAGGATCAGTTCCTTCATGTCCAAATAWAATCTTATTCGTTAGAWTCTAAAAGTCAAAACTGATCCCYGATCCCAGAACTGARCTCCTACTCTGAGATGCTTAATGAATATGGTCGTGTACATAATATTGTTTTTTAAATCAAAATTTAGGTCCAGAAAAACCGGGTCTAGAAATGTTCAGAAAACTGTGTGTAAGTTGTTACTATTTAACTATCCATTATCTGTGTCAAGTTAAACACATCTAGAAGATCATACATTCTAACAGTTCTCACAGATCTAAGGTTCTACGTTCTCTTCTCAAGCGTGGAAACAAGGAAACGATATTGTGGTGGAAGAAATACTGATTCCTTCAATGAAACTAAAACATAACAGGGTCATTCATATTGGGGACGCGTCCCAAACGGTACCCTATTCAATATATAAGAAGTAGGGTGCCTTTTAGGACGCAAGCCCATTGTCCTCCCTATTGAGGGTGATATGATTATAGTACACATAATCTACTACATGTGTTTTTCCAAACCCCCCGGCCAGAACTGTCTCTTTCCTCTTCACTGTGAGTTTACAGGCGCTATCGAGGAACCAGGCCAATATGGTTCACTGTGAGTTTACAGGCGTATCGAGGAACCAGGCCAATATGGTGTTCACGTGTGAGTTTACAGACGCTATCGAGGAACCAGGCAATATGGTTTCCACTGTGAGTTTACAGGCACTATCGAACAACCAGGCCAATAATGCGTTTCACTGGTCGAGTTTACAGGCACTATCGAGGAACCAGGCACATATATGCTTTCACTGTCGAGTTTACAGGCACTATCGATGAACCAGGCCACATATCTGGTTTCACTGTGAGTTTACAGGCGCTATCGAGGAACCCAGGCCCAATATGGTTTCACTGTGAGTTACAGCGCACTATCGAGGAACCAGGCAATATGTTTCACTGTGAGTTTTCAGGCACTATCGAGTCAGGCCAATACGGTTTCACTGTGAGTTTACAGGCGCTATCGAGGAACCAGGCCAATATGGTTTCACTGTGAGTTTACAGACGCTAACGAGGAACCAGGCCAATATGGTTTCACTGTGAGTTTACAAGGCGCTATCGAGGAACCAGGCCAATATGGTTTCACTGTGAGTTTACAGGCACTATGCGAGGTTCCAGGCCAATATGTTTTCACATGTGAAGTTTACAGGCGCTACTCGAGGAACCAGGCCAATATGGTTTTCACTGTGAGTTTACAGACACTATAGAGGTACAGGCTAATACGGTTTCACTGTGAGTTTTACAGGGCTATCGAGGACCAGGCTAATACGGTTTCACTGTGAGTTTACAGGCACTATCTGAGGACCAGGCCAATACGGTTTCACTGTGAGTTTACAGGCGCTATCGAGGACCAGGCCAATACGGTTTCACTGTGAGTTTACAGGCACTATCGAGGAACCAGGCTAATAACATTTCACCTGTGAGTTACAGCGCCTATCGGAGGAACCAGGCCAATTAGGTTTTCACTGTGAGTTTACAGGCACTATCTGAACAACCAGGCCAATATGGTTTCACTGTGAGTTTACAGACGCTTATCGAGGAACCAGGCAATATGGTTTCACTGTGAGTTTACAGGCACTATCGAGGAACCAGGCCAATATCGGTTTCACTGTGAGTTTACAGCACTATCGAGGACCAGGCCAATATGCGTTTCAACTGTGAGTTTACAGGCACTATCGAGGAACCAGGCCAATATTGTTCACTGTGAGTTTAACAGGCACTATCGAGGAACCAGCGCAATGACGGTTTCACCCCCACGGTGAGTTTCACAGGCACTATCGAGGAACCAGGCCTACACGGTTTCACGTGTGAGTTTACAGGCACTATCGAGGAACAGGCCAATAGGTTCCCACTGTGAGTTCTACAGCCGCACTATCGAGGAACCAGCCAATACGGTTTCACTGTGAGTTTAACAGGCACTATCGAGGAACCAGGCCAATATGGTTTCACTGTGATTTACAGGCACTATCGAGGAACCAGGGCCAATATGGTTTCACTGTGAGTTTACAGGCACTATCGAGGACCAAGGGCAATATGGTTTCACTGTGAGTTTAACAGGCACTATCAGGTACCACCAGCATACCGGTTTCACTGTGAGTTTACAGGGACTACTGAGAACCAGGCTAATACATTTCACTGTGAGTTTACAGACGCTATCGAGGTACCAGGCCAATAAGGTTTCACTGTGAGTTTTCACAGTCACTATCGAGGTACCAGGCCAATACGGTTTCACTGTGAGTTTACAGGCTCTATCGAGGAACCAGGCTAATACGGTTTCACTGTAGAGTATACAGGCACTTGATCGAACAACCAGGCCAATACGTTTCACTGTGAGTTTACAGACGCTATCGAGGAACCAGGCCAATACAGTTTCACTGTGAGTTTACAGGCTCTATCGCAGGAACCAGGCTAATACGGTTCACTGTGAGTTTACAGGCACTATCGAACAACCAGGCCAATACGGTTTCACTGTGAGTTTACAGACGCTATCGAGGTACCAGGCCAATACGGTTTCACTGTGAGTTTACAGGCACTATCGAGGTCCAGGCCAATACAGTTTCACTGTGAGTTTACAGACACTATCGAGTACCAGGCCAATACGGTTTCACTGTGAGTTTCAGGCACTATCGAGGGAACATGGCCAATACAGTTTCACTGTGAGTGTTACAGGCGCTATCGAGGAACCAGGCCAATACAGTTTCCACTGTGAGTTTACAGGCACTATCGAGGAACCAGGCCAATATGATTTCACTGTGAGTTACAGCACTATAAGAGGAACCAGGTCAATACAGTTTCACTGTGAGTTTACAGACGCTATCGAGGAACCAGGCCAATACAGTTCCTGCTGACTTTACAGGACATGAGGAACCAGGCCAATATGATATGTGAGTTTACAGACGCTATCTGAGGAACGGCCAATACAGTTTCACTGTGAGTTACCAGACGCCTATCGAGGAACAGGCCATACAGTTTTCACTGTGAGTTTACAGGACCTATCGAGGAACCAGGCCAATACTGATTTCACTGTGAGTTTACAGACGCTATCGAGGAACCAGGCCAATACAGTTTCACTGTGAGTTTACAGGGCACTGATCGAGGAACCAGGCCAATAGTGATTTCACTGTGAGTTTACAGACGCTATCGAGGAACCAGGCCAATATGGTTTCCACTGTGAGTTTTACAGACGACTATCGAGGTACCAAGGCCAATACGGTTCACTGTGAGTTTACAGACATATCGAGGTACCAGGCCAATCACGGTTTCACTGTGAGTTTAACAGACCATATCGAGGTACCAGCGCAATACGTTTCACTGTGGAGTTTACAGGCACTATCGAGGTACCAGCCAATACGGTTTCACTGTGAGTGTACAGGCCCACTAGTCGAACAACCAGGCCAATACGGTTTCACTGTGAGTTACAGGCGCTATCGGAACAACCAGGCCAATATGGTTTCACTGTGAGTTTACAGGACACTATAAGAGGTACCAGGCCAATAGGTTCACTGTGAGTTAAGGCTATCGGAACACCAGCAATACCGTTTCACTGTGAGTTTACAGGCGCTACGAACAACCAGGCCAATATGTGTTTCACTGTGAGTTTACAGGCACTATCGAACAACCAGGCCAATATGTTTCACTGTGAGTTTACAGCAGCTATCGACAACCAGGCAATATGGTTCACTGTGAGTTTACAGGCACTAGTCGAAAACCATGGTCATATGGGTTTATCACTGGTGAGTTTACAGGCACTTATCGAACAACCAGGCCAATATGGTTTTCACTGTGAGTTTACGAGGCACTATCGAACAACCAGGCCAATATGGTTTCACTGTGAGTTTACAGGCACTATCGAAAAACCAGGCCAATATGGTTTCATCTGTGAGTTTACAGCGCACTTATCGAACAACCAGGCCAATACAGTTTCACTGTGAGTTTACAGACGCTATCGAGGAACCAAGGCCAATATGGTTTCACCTGTGAGTTTACAGGCACTATCGAGGTACCAGGCCAATACGTTTCCACTGTGAGTTTACAGGCGCTATCGAGGAACCAGGCCAATATGGTTTCACTGTGAGTTTACAGACGCTATCGAGGAACCAGGCCAATATGGTTTCACTGTGAGTTTACAGGCACTATCAGAGGTACCAGGCCAATACGGTTTCACTGTGAGTTTACAGGCGCTATCGAGGAACCAGGCCAATATGGTTTCACTGTGAGTTTACAGAGACCTATCGAGAACCAGGCCAATATTGGTTTCACTGTGAGTTTACAGGAGCTATCGAGGAACCAGGCTAATACGGTTTTTCACTGTGAGTTTACGGCACTATCGCAGGTACCAGGCCAATATGGTTTCACTGTGAGTTTACATGGCACTATCGAGGAAACGCAGGCCAATATGGTTTCACTGTGAGCTCTTACAGGCACTTCGAGGTACCACCAATACGTTTCTCACTGGTGAGTTTACAGGCACTATCGGAGGACCAGGCTAATACGGTTTCACTGTGAGTTTACAGACGCTATCGAGGAACCAGGCTAATAACGGTTTCACTGTGAGTTTACAGACGCTATCGAGGTACCAGGCCAATACGGTTTCACTGTGAGTTTTACAGGCACTATCGAGGTACCAGGCCAATACGTTTCACTGTGAGTTTACAGGCTCTATCGAGGAACCAGGCTAATACGGTTTCACTGTGAGTTTACGCAGGCATATCGAACAACCAGGCCAATACGGTTTCACTGTGAGTTTACAGACGCTATCGAGGGAACCAGGCCAATACAGTTTCACTGTGCAGTTTACAGGCTCTATCGAGGAACCAGGCTAATACGGTTCACTGTGAGTTTACAGGCACTATCGAACAACCAGGCTCAATACGGTTTCACTGTGAGTTTACAGACGCTATCGAGGTACCAGGCCAATACGGTTTCACTGTGAGTTTACAGGCACTATCGAGGTACCAGGCCAATACAGTTTCACTGTTGAGTTTACCAGACACTATCGAGGTACCAGGCCAATTACGGTTCACTGTGGAGTTTACAGGCACTATCGAGGAACATGCCAATACAGTTTTCACTGTGAGTGTACAGGCGCTATCGAGGAACCAGGCCAATACAGTTCCACTGTGAGTTTTACAGGCACTATCGGG
>NW_019942663.1:634581-644861 GCF_002910315.2 Salvelinus sp. IW2-2015 | reverse complement strand
GTCTCAGCCTCCACAATGGATTAGTCTCAGCCTCCACAATGGATTCATTAGTCTCAGCCTCTGCAATGGATTAGTCTCAGCCTCCACAATGGATTGATTAGTCTCAGCCTCGGCAATGGATTAGTCTCAGCCTCCACAATGGATTGATTAGTCTCAGCCTCCACAATGGATTGATTAGTCTCAGCCTCCACAATGGATTAGTTCACTGAGATGGGTGCGAATCAGACAAGTGTCTCGTGTGCCATTAACGAATGTATATACAGTGTGTTCGGAAAGTATTCAGACCCCTTCCCTTCTTTCATTATTTTATATTCTTTCATTATTTCATTATTTTCCCTCATCAATCTACACACAATTCTCCATAATGACAAAGTGAAAAAAGTTTTGGGGGCAAAATTATAAAAAATAAAAAACAAAAACACCATATTTACATAAGTATTCAGACCCATTGCTATGAGACTCAAATTGAGCTCAGGTGCGTCCTGTTTCAATTTATCATCCTTAAGATGTTTCTTCAGCTTGATTGGAGTCCACCTGTGGTATTAACTTTTTTAAATTGAATCTTTATTTAACTAGGCAAGTCAGTTAAGAACAAATTCTTATTTACAATGACGGCCTACCCCTGCCAAACCCGGACGTCGCTGGAACAATTGTGTGCCACCCAATGGGACTCCCAATCACAGCCAGATGTGATTCAGCCTGGATWTGAACCAGGGACTGTAGTGACGCCTATTGCACTGAGATGCATTGAAGGTCCCCAAGAACACATTCTTAAATGGAAGAAGTTTGTAACCACCAAGACTCTTCCTAGAGCTGGCCACCCGGCCAAACTGAGCAATCAGGGGAGAAGGGCCTTGGTCAGGGAGGTGACCAAGAACCCGATGGTCATTCTGAGGGAAAGATGAACGGAACTAAGTACATAGAGATCCTTGATGATAACTTGCTCCAGAGCGCTCAGGACCTCAGACTGGGGCGAAGGTTCACCTTCCAACAGGACAATGACCCTGAGCACACAGCCAAGACAATGCAGGAGTGGCTTCGGGACAAGTCTATGAATGTCCTTGAGTGGCCCAGCCAGAGACCSGACTTGAACCCGGACTTGAAYCCGATCAAATCTCTGGAGAGAMCTGAAAATAGCTTTGCAGCGATGCTCCCATCCAACCTGGCAGAGCTTGAGAGGATCTGCAGAGAAGAATGGGAGAAACTCTCCAAATACAGGTGTGCTGAGCCTGTAGCTTTGTACCCAAGAAGACTCAAGGTTGTAATCGCTGCCAAAGGTGCTTCAACAAAGTACTGAGTAAAGGGTCTGAATACTTATGTAAATGTGATATTTCCGCTTTGTCATTATGGGGTGTTGTGTGTAGATTGATGAGATTTAAAAAAATATTGAATCAATTTTAGAATGAGGCTGTAATGTAACAAAATGTGGAAAAGGTCAAGGGGTATGAATACTTTCCGAATGCGCTGTATATATTTGCTACTGCTCGACAAAATAAATAATGTATCTCGGTCGACCAACAGTCTACCGACCAAACAATCGACCAGTCGACTAATTGGGGTCAGCCTTAGTTGGAAGTAAACTGTTCCAGATGCCAAGATACTACTACAGTTTACTGTTATAGTCTACCCCCAAGTTAGTTCTATAGCTAATCTGCTTATAGCTACCTCCAAGTTAGTTCTATATTAACTGCTTATAGTCTACCTCCTCCAAGTTAGTTCTATAGCTAACTGCTTATAGTCTACCTCCAAGTTAGTTTCTATAGCTAACTGCTTATAGTCTACCTCCAAGTTAGTTCATAGCTTAACTGCTTATAGTCTACCCTCCAGTTAGTTCTATAGCTAACTGCTTATAGCTTACCCTCCAAGTTAGTTCTATAGCTAACTGCTTATAGTCTACCCTCCAAGTTAGTTCTATAGCTAATGCTTATAGCTACCTCCAAGTTAGTTCTATAGCTAACTGCTTATTACTACCCTCCAAGTTATGTTCTATAGTTAACTGCTTATAGCTACCCTCCAAGTTAGTTCTATAGCTAACTGCTTATAGCTACCCTCCAAGTTAGTTTCTATAGCTAACTGCTTATAGTCTACCTCCTCCAAGTTAGTTCTATAGCTAACTGCTTATAGTCTACCCTCCAAGTTAGTTCTATAGCTAACTGCTTTTAGCTACCCTCCAAGTTAGTTCTATAGCTAACTGCTTATAGCTACCCTCCAAGTTAGTTCTATATTAACTGCTTATAGTCTACCCTCCAAGTTAGTTCTATAGCTAACTGCTTATAGCTACCCTCCAAGTTAGTTCTATATAGTCTAACTTGCTTATAGGCTACCCTCCAAGTTAGTTCTATAGCTAACTGCTTATAGTCCTACCCTCCAAGTTAGTTCTATAGCTAACTGCTTATAGTCTACCTCCAAGTTAGTTCTATAGTTAACTGCTTATAGTCTACCCTCCAAGTTGTTTCTATAGCTAACTGCTTATAGCTACCTCTCAAGTTAGTTCTATAGCTAACTGCTTATTAGTCTACCCTCCAAGTTAGTTCTATAGTAACTGCTTATAGCTACCCTCCAAGTTAGTTCTATAGCTAACTGCTTATAGCTACCTCCAGTTAGTTCTATATAGCACTGCTTATAGTCTACCCTCCAAGTTAGTTCTATAGCTAACTGCTTATAGTCTACCCTCCAAGTTATTCTATAGCTAACTGCTTATAGTCTACCCTCAAGTTAGTTCTATAGCTAACTGCTTATAGCTACCCTCCAAGTTAGTTCTATAGCTAACTGCTTATAGTCTCCCTCCAAGTTAGTTTATATAGTTAACTGCTTATAGCTACCCTCAAGTTAGTTTCTATAGCTAACTGCTATTAGGTACCCTCCAAGTTAGTTCTATAGCTATAACTGCTTATTAGTCTAACCCTCGGCAACATACTAAGTAATTCTGTTGATTGCTGTTGCCTAGCTACTTTACAAGTGGAGTTTCCACGTCGAATGATTCTTAGTTGGAAGTTCAACTGATTTAGTTTTTCATACCTCTGGACAGAAAATAAAACCAGTTTGTCATTCCAATTAAATTCAAGCCATTGCTCTTTTAGTAAGTAACTTTGTGAGAGCCTTGTAGGGATGAAACCCCATTACGCAACAGAACATTACCCATTTAGAAAAGACAGCTACCCATTTAAAAAAGACAGCAGCTAATTCCTGTTCCAAATGCTCCAGCTTTTTACTCATGAGCTGTACAAGTAAACACAGAAATAGGCTTTTACCRTTCAGCTGTCCACTGAAACTAGCCTTAACGATTGCACTTAAAGCGATGCTTTTGAAAATGTTATATTCTGTTAGGTTTTATGTTTTTTCTTGATTCTGGACATTGTGATTTCACTGGAAGTCTATAGGCCTACGATGTCTTGATATGACTTAGCAGACCCACACAGGAAAAGACAGGGGCCAACAAGACTGTCTGTCCCATTACTACCAGACAATGTACAGTACATCTCATCAGACAGCAGTCGGCCACCTTCTGTCACAGACAGTCATTTTAGGGTAGAACGTATCGTAACTCCTCAAAACTGTCACCAGAAAGAATGTGTATCACCACGTGATGTGTCAGTGCCCGAGTCAAACTCTGTCTAGAGGTGAGAGGCTTTAGCAATCATTCATTATTTTTTCTCTGTATTTTAGTGGAAGAGCAATGACCCTGAATTAATGACAACTGCTGTTATAAAAGATGACTGCTAGCTATTGTCACATACCACATAGCAGCTCAAAGCAGGAAAAGGCAGCAATCCTACTGTACAACAGACTGAAAAGCATTACATTACATTACATTACATTACATTACATCACATTACATCGATTGAAAGCTACCATAATAGTATATTTATTCATACAGTATCATGATGATGATTATGGCAGCTTTCAATCAAGGAGCTCAAACAAGGAGCTCAAACATGGAGCTCAATCAAGGAGCTCAAACAAGGAGCTTATGCTGTAATATCCTGATGGAACAGAACAGGGGCTTGTTTTCAGCTTGACGTACACCACCGATGATCATAACGAGGATACTACAGTATCTGTGGGAAATCTGATCCCGACACGCCTACAGAACATGTTTTATTTTGATCTCTTCTTGGTGGACAGAGACATGTTGCGCCCCCACCTGCTCCTCTTTTCTCCGCTGTCTGAGATGGATACTGAGAGCCTTTGATTGATTTGCTGTGTGATAAAGGAAGGGGACAGAAGCAGGGGATAGATAGAGTAAGCTGTTGTAAAGGAATTGGGTTACGCAGCTCCAGAGGATGTTGTGAAGCCTTAAACAGAACCATATCTACACACTGACTGACGAGAAACTCAACAGCTGGGAAACTTACTATGGATTTCGGGAAGCTTTGCCGACGTAATTATTTGTCAGTCTTAGAAGAGATTAGACATCGTGATTCTGACTAAGATGTTAGTGTACAGAGGGCCCGATGGGGGCCCGATGGGGGCCCGCGCTCTGCGACGTTCCAGAACGGCTACAGGGTCAAGATGGACCAACAACAGCAGGCCGTGGAGAAAGAGGACCGGGACAACCTGTGTCTTCCTGCTTCCATTTCATCTCCTACTGGGGTAAGACCTGCTTCCATTTAATATCATACTCTGGGGTAAGACCTGCTTCCATTTAAAATCATACTCTGGGGTAAGACATGCTTCCATTAAATATCCCACTGGGGTAAGACCTGCTTCCATTAAATATCCCACTGGGGTAAGACCTGCTTCCATTAAATATCCCACTGGGGTAAGACCTGCTTCCATTTAATATCATACTCTGGGGTAAGACCTGCTTCCATTAAATATCCCACTGCGGTGAGAACTACTTCCATTTTATCTCCCACTGGGGTAAGACCTGCTTCTATTTTATCTCCCACTGCGGTGAGACCTGCTTCCATTTCATCTCCTACTGGGGTAAGACTTGCTTCCATTTCATCTCCCATGGGGTAAGACTGCTTCCATTTCACTCCCTACTGGGGTAAGACCTGCTTCCATTTCATCTCCTACTAGGGTAAGACTGCTTCCATTTCATCTCTACTAGGGGTAAGACCTGCTTCCATTTCATCTCCTACTAGGGTAAGACCTGCTTCCATTTCAATCCTACTGGGGTAAGACCTGCTTCCATTTTCATAACTGCTTGGGTAAGACCTGCTTCCTTTAATCTCTACTGGGGTAGGACCTGCTTCATTCATATCCTACTGGGGTAAGACCTGCTTCCATTTCATCTCCTACTGGGGTAAGACCTGCTTCCATTTCATCTCCTACTGGGTAAGACCTGCTTCATTTAATCTCCTACTGGGGTAAGACCTGCTTCCATTTCTATCCTATAGGGTAAGACCTGCTTCCATTTCATCTCCTACTGGGGTAGGACCTGCTTCCATTTCATCTTTCCTACTGGGTAGGACCTGCTTCCATTTCATCTCCTATGGGGTAGGACTGTTCCATTTCATTTCCTACTGGGGTAGGACCGTAAGAACTGCTAGACAATGTAGGACATTATTAGTAGGATGTAATATAAATCCAGAGGTTGTTTTTCTGTGCCTGGTCCAAAAACTCCTCCACTCCCGGCCACCATGTCAGTTGGAGAAAGAGAGAGGCAGAGAGAGCTCATGTTGGGAAATTCTCTAACATCAATACAAAAAATTAGCATGAGGAAGTGAGACATTGAATGGTTCATGTTGTATTTATAGATTATAGATATTTGATTTACTGCAGCGTCTTTCATCTGTAACGTTTTTGTTACCAAAGGCAGGGAATATTTCACGTGATTGTTTACTCTTGGGGCTGCGGTTTAGCTAACGAATTTGACAGATCAATGTGATTTTTTTATTTGAAAGAAAACGTTTAAATTCCTTTCAACACCTCATGTGCATTCACATTGCATAGCGGGCAGCCTATCAGAAGAGTTGGAGGCCTATTGGGGGCGGGACTTCCAGTTTGTTATTTCTGGCCACCTGTCATTCCAGGTAATGTGCTATGTTTTTTAAATATAATTATATGTTCATTGCCAGCTCTGAATCTTCAATGACATAAAGAGCCTAGAAAGGTTTCCATTGATCAGACGGTCACCATTTGGTTACAATATTGGACCCATACTGTAAAAAAAATTCTGGTTGTTTTTAATAGTAACTTACTGGCTGCTAATTCAAATCAAATCAAAGTTAGCTGTAAGCATGGAATTCGAATAGAATGGACATGAACCTTCTTAGGATGGAATAAAGGACAGCCATTTTGGGACTTGGTCTTCCACGGTTTGCCAGTGCTGTGATAAGATAGTGTGTAAAATAATGAATTTGATTAATTTATCTCCACTGTATGTTTGTTAGCTAGCTGGCTGATATAGCTGCCATTTTCACTGCATTCTGGAACTTTGAGGTTTCATGACATAGCCCTTCTAGTAATTTAGTAGGATCTCTATAAGTCACTGTAAAGAAAAAGGTACAGGGCCTCCCGMGTGGCGCAGCGGTCTAAGGCACTGTATCGCAGTGCTGAGGTTTCACTACAGCCTTGGGTTTGMTCACAGCTGGCACAGCGTTTTMCGGGTTAGGGGAGGGTTTGGCCAGCCGGGTTGTCTCATCGTGCTCTAGCGACTCCTTGTGGCAGGCCAGGTACCTCGACTTCGGTCGTCAGTTGGATGGTGTTTCCTCCGACACATTAATACAGCTAGCTTCCAGGTTAAGCAAGCAATGTATCAAGAAACAGGGCGGCTTGGCATGGCTCTCGATTTTCGCCTCTCCCGAGTCCGTAGGGGAGTTGCAGCGACAAGACTGGCTGCCAGTAAATTACAGTGCAGTTAATGTGACAGTGTTATGTAAAGAAAGTGTTTCGAGACATTTTTTCATGTTATGGAACCAATATTTGATGAACAGGAAATGAAGAAATGTAAGAAATTTGGATAAGTTATTCCAAAGTGAAACATCTACTTGGTATATATTAGTGAGTATTTATGTTATTTAACCAAAGGGGACATTTGGTTGAGTGAAAAATATAGGTTACAACTTGAAATATTGGTTTGTTAATAATCAAATATAACAGCATAGAATCATATATTTGGTATCGACAAATTTTGTTTATTTCAATTGAGAACTAATTTACTTGTAACCAGTTGACACCTTTTGTTTGTAGGTTGATCCAAAGAGTAATTTGTTTACAGTGCAGGACTTAATCAGAGTGAGTCGTGAACACCATGGTACACAGCTCTGTGCTGGTAGAGTATATATAAGAGGTTTTAGTGGCCTAGAATTGTGCATTATTGGAATGTTTTTTTTTAGTAACTTTCTGGGATTGACACAGTCAACACATTTTCGTTTTAAGGGCATTTCATTCACTATCCAAGCTCATTATGAGTTACATAATGTGATGTTATCATTTAGGGATTTATGGACAATAATCATTGAGAAAGGAGGAAAATACAATTATAAAACAAATGTCAATAAATGTCCTCAGTGACTCAACGTTGACAACACAGTAGGTTTACGTCTACAGTGCATCTGCTGCAGTACACAGTTATCCCCAGCAGGGTATTGTTGGATTGAAATACAGTTGCCATACTGAAACAGCCTTCGGTGCTATAACAATAAGCAATTCATTATTTCACATCCATTTGTTGGATGATCAGATTATACTCTGTGTGTGTGTGTGTGTGTGTGTGTGTGTGTGTGTGTGTGTGTGTGTGTGTGTGTGTGTGTGTGTGTGTGTGTGTGTGTTGTGTGTGTGTGTGTGTGTGTGTGTGTGTGTGTGTGTGTGTGTGTTGCACAGATTTTTGAAGGTAATGATGCAACAGCTTGTGGCAATAACCTTTGACCTTGAGCTCTTGGAAGGGTACTTAGATATTATTTTTTTAATGGCTACAATGTGGGATTATTTGACGTCATGGCTGTTGACCCGTCTAAACTGGGCCGGTCCACCTGTCTTTGGTCTGACTAATCCAGGTTTTCATCTCTTGCTTGTTCACTCTTTTAGTCCTTTTAGTAATGAAAAATGATTCTGGTAGATGCTTGTGCTTTGTGATTTAGTGAGTCTCCTGAGATTAAAACTCTGTACGAGACATTGGCATTGTATTTATTCCTCAGAAGGTTCTTTGATGTAGACTGTGTTGTTTTGAATAAGGTTTTTAAAAACTTTTTTTTTGGTAGTTTCTGCTACTTGCTTCTCTGCTGCTGTTTTGAGAGGCCTATACCTTGGTTGTGCTTTGGTGCTGCACATTTTTTGAAGGGCTCTTTAGTTTGTTATTAGCCATGAGTCCATTAAAGCTTTTAACGATGGATGAAGGCCTCAAAGGTATGCAATTTGGTTTGCTGTGATTTTACTGGCTTTACTGTGTACAGGCGAATAACAATGACTTGATGTAAATAACATTTGCAAAGAATTCACTCTGAGTAACTTGTACTTTTCTCTTACACAGGCTTACGGTTTTTAAGGGCCTTAAGATTGATACAGTTCTCAGAAATCTTACAGTTTTTGAATATATTGAAAACAAGGTAAGTGCATTTTAATTTTCTCCACCTTCAGTGTATTTAGGTTAAGTAGAATTAGATTTGTATTAATTCTAATTAGGTAGTATTTCAAATATTTGCATGCGCTATGTTATGACAGTGTTTGTAATTCTGACTTCATTTGTGATGAATATTGACACAGTTTTACAATTATACAATAGATTTACTGGCTCTTCTGATACTGCGGGCGTTTTAATGGACAGTAGCTACTGGACATGTGTTAAATATAGAACTTCATCTCAGAACTTGTGCAGCTTTGATATTGGATCAAATATTTTTGTTATTGACAGCTAGTCAAGTGAGCATGGCCTACTTTCAGTCCTGCTGGATTACTGGGGGAACAGTTTGGTATATTTCTGTCATATTTGGGGAATTAAAAAATGTACCGTATTATATTATATTGTACTGCTATGATAACAAGCAAATCATATATTTCACTTTTAAAAACTAAAGTGATTACATGTTTGGTATTGTTCGCTATGATATATAATATATCCTATATAAAAAAAATTGTCAATTCCAAATTGATACTGAATTGATGATTCTGCTCTTGGAAACCTATTGGACATCATGCAACATGATGAATTATATCATTTACCCTACTGCTTAGAATTAAAGCTGGTGATGCACAGATGTCAGGAAGAGCTTATAGCTCAACAAAATGCTTCAGAATAATCCCCAGACTCATTAACTGTGATGAAGGTAAGGGCAGAGCAGGACAGAACAAACAGTGCATAAATGGGCTGGGGTCAGGCCAGACTAATACTGGACAGGACTGTAACCAGATATCACCCTTTATCCTAAAGGAGGTTCTGTAACCAGATATCACCCTTTATCCTAAAGGAGGTTCTGTAACCAGATATCACCCTTGGTGATATCTGCCTACGTTACTAGAACCTCCTTTAAGGATAAAGGTTGATATCTGGTTACAGAACCTCCTTTAGGATAAGGGTGATATCGGGTTACAGAACCTCCTTTAGGATAAAGGGTGATATCTGGTTACAGGAACCTCCTTTAAGGATAAAAGGGTGATATCTGGTTATAGAACCTCCTTTAGGATAAAGGGTGATATCTGGTTACAGAACTTCCTTTAGGATAAAGGGTGATATCTGGTGATATTGGTTACAGAACTCCTTTAGGATAAAGGGTGATATCTGGTGATATCTGGTTATAGAGACCTCCTTTAGGATAAAGGTGTATATCTGGTGATATCTGGTTACGGAACCTCCTTTAGGATAAAGGGTGATATCTGGTGATTATCTGGTACAGAACCTCCTTTAGGATAAAGGGTGATATCTGGTGATATCTGGTTATAGAACCTCCTTTAAGGATAAAGGTGATATCTGGTGATATCTGGTTACGGAACCTCCTTTAGGATAAAGGTGATATCTGGTATAGAACCTCCTTTAGGATAAAGGGTGATATCTGGTTACAGAACCTCCTTTAGGATAAAGGTGATTCTGTTACAGAACCTCCTTTAGGATAAAGGGTGATATCTGGTTACAGTCCTGTCCATATTAGTCTGGCCTGACCCCAGCCCATTTATGCACTGTTTGTTCTGTCCTGCTCTGCCCTTAACCTTCATCACAGTTAATGAGTCTGGGGATTATCTGAACATTTTGTTGAGCTATAAGCTCTTCCTGACATCTGTGCATCACCAGCTTTAATTCTAAGCAGTAGGGTAAATGATATAATTCATCATGTTGCATGATGTCCAATAGGTTTCCAAGAGCAGAATCATCAATATCAAGTATTCAATTTGGAATTGAT
>NW_019942663.1:604428-634556 GCF_002910315.2 Salvelinus sp. IW2-2015 | reverse complement strand
TATTCTGGTTGATATCTGGTTACAGAACTCCTTTAGGATAAAGGGTGATATCTGGTGATATTGGTTATAGAACCTCCTTTAGGATAAAGGGTGATATCTGGTGATATCTGTTACGGAACCTCTTTAGGATAAAGCCTTTATCCTAAAGGAGGTTCTGTAACCAGATATCACCTTTTATCCTAAAGGAGGTTCTGTAACCAGATATCACCTTTTATCCTAAAGGAGGTTCTTTAAACAAAATCCCTGGTAGGCATTATATATCCTAAAGGAATGTAGGCATTTATAGTTCAAGGGAATATAGTAACAACTGGAGAAACCAAACGACTTTTTGTTATGTTCATGACTGTATTACGGCACCGTTTTGACAAACAGGTCGATTGAAGTGCTACCGACATCTTATTACCAAATATGGATCCTGTACTCGTACACTTCAACTTTCACAAGGCAGGTCTTTTGGTGTTCAACACTATCAATGTTCATTGATATTGTCTGGCTCTCTTGTTTTCAATAGCAATTCCATAAAACTGGTGAACTTGTGTTCAATCTTCATAAGCACATGGCTAACAGCTGCAGGCTTCATACATTTGGTGAGTTACCCAGCACCATAAAGGCGAAACAGAAGAACTATATGATTGTAAATATTCAGTCTCTGACACATCTAACAGACATCAATTTAAGTAAAGTATTGTACAACCTAGCCCCTTTAATACTGCAGTGGGCTAAATCAGGGTCACACAGAGTGATTCTTGGTAGTCTTAAACAGATCTACTTTGAAATAAAAGTCTACACCTCACACACATGGTTTAAAAAGAAGAAGACACCTGGACCATGTCAGATGTAGAGTTGAAATGTTTTACATTTTGAGTTTGAATCCCAATATTACACTTTATATACATCACAGAAGACTGAAATATAACAAAAACCGTTTGATATAGAAACATGGGATTTTCAGAAGGTTTAAAACAAATAATGTTTATTAATTAGGAAATTGTGAAAAATATGAATAACATTCGACCCATGGGGCCACTAGAGGGAGGATTGGTCATTTGACTGCAGGAAAAGGATACAGACATATCCTATACAGAGATCCTACTGAGATATCATATATACAGTAGATATCCTACAGAGATATCATATATACAGTAGATATTCTACAGAGATATAGCTACACAGATATCCTACAGAGATATAGCTACAGAGATATCCTACACAGATATCCTACAGAGAGATCCTACAGAGATATCCTACAGAGATACAGCTACAGAGATATCCTACAGAGAGATCCTACAGACATATAGCTACAGAGATATAGCTACAGAGATGTCCTACAGCGATATAGCTACAGAGATATCCTACAGCGATATCCTACATACAGTAGATATCCTACAGAGATATCCTACAGAGATATCCTACAAACAGTAGATATCCTACACAGATATCCTACAGATATATCCTACAGAGATATCCTACAGAGATATCCTACAGAGATACAGCTACAGAGATATCCTACAGAGATATAGCTACAGAGATATAGCTACAGAGATATCCTACAGAGATATCCTACAAACAGTAGATATCCTACACAGATATCCTACAGATATAGCTACAGAGATATCCTACAGAGATATCCTACAGACATATAGCTGCAGAGATATCCTACAGAGATATAGCTACAGAGATATCTTACAGAGATACAGCTACAGAGATATCCTACAGAGATATCCTACAGAGATATCCTACAGAGATATCCTACAGAGATATAGCTACAGAGATATCTTACAGAGATACAGCTACAGAGATATCCTACAGAGATACAGCTACAGAGATATCCTTACAAACATTAGATATCCTACAGAGATATATCCTGTAACTATACAAAAAATACAGTTACAGAAAATGGCTACAGTACTTTGATGCATGTTATAACTGTGGAATATGTATGAGTCTGTTTTTAAAATGTGTAGGGCCTCTAGATGGTAGCATAGTCATTGCTTCTGAAAATGTAAAAGTTCTTTACAGTTCTGGAGACAGTACAAAATTGATACGGTGTGAGTAACAAAGTAACTAAGAAATAACTGAGTAAGTAAGTAATAAATCAGATGAGTGAGTGAGAGTGAGTTAGTAAATTATAATACAAGATTGAGTACATGAAAAAGGCTCTCTGTTCCTCTCTTTCAATATCTAGTATTGTGACCTTTGTTCTAGGTGGAAAACTCAGGGGATCCTTGGGAAAACTTCCAAAATTCCCAGTCACTTTCCTACTGGGAATGTGTCTACTTACTGATGGTTACCATGTCCACTGTGGGCTATGGAGACGTGTACGCCAAAACTACCCTGGGACGACTTTTCATGGTGTTCTTCATCCTCGGTGGTTTGGTAAAACCCCCTCTTATTTTATTTCTACCTAACCCGCTTATATCCTTCATGCATACGATCACAGCTCCAGCCATCACGGTACCTGTCCACTGCTGCTCTTACCAACAGCTGGGAAGTCTCTGCACTTCAAAAGCCTGTTGAAAATCAAAGCTCTATTGTTGTCTTGTAGTTGATGTTTTTCTGTGGCTGAGTTACCCATGGCTGTTTATTATTGTCAAGTTCATTATATTTGTAAGTATTATACTATACCATAGTACTTATTAAATAATAATTGTACTGAAGGTATACACATTTACATGTATTATTATATTTTGTATAGTTTTATTTCTGAGTATATACTGCATTTCTATATGGTTCAAAACGAGTAAGATTGGTTTTATAATTCCCCGCTGTTAACTTAAGTAATGTGTGGTTTCAGATCACTCAATGCTTGAGGTCCCCTCCCCAGATTCCAACAAACACAGTGAAAGGAGTGATCTATAGACCAGCGCGATGGTCAACATGACACATCAGTTTAGACCAGTTACACACAACACTTAGCATGATGCAACCAAAACCATTCTACTATTATTATGTTGATTTGACTTGATTATTTCTATTTGGGATAACAATGGAAGAAGGCTCAGTTCAGACTGTAGAACAGTACTACAGTAGTTAGTTCAGACCATAGTATAGTACTACAGTAGTCAGTTCAGACAGTAGTATAGTACTACAGTAGTTAGTTCAGACAGTAGTACAGTACTATAGTAGTTAGTTCAGACAGTAGTACAGTACTACTACAGTAGTCAGTTCAGACTGTAGTACAGTACTATAGTAGTCAGTTTCAGACAGTAGTATAGTACTACTATAGATTAGTTCAGTAACAGTAGTATAGTACTACTATAGTAGTTATTCAGACAGTAGTACACGTCCTACTACAGTAGTTAGTTCCAGACAGTAAGTATAGAGTACTCAACTCAAGTAAGACAGTTCAGACTGTAGTAACAGTACTACAGTAGTCCAGTTTCAGACAGTTAGTACAAGTGACTACTAGCAGTGTCAGTTCAGACTGTAAAGTAACAGTACTATACAGAGTTCAGTTCAGACAGTAGTACGTACTACTATAGGTAGTCAGTTTCAGACAGTAAGTACAGTACTAATATAGTCAGTTCAGACAGTAGTACAGTAACTGACTACCAGTAGTCAGTTCAGACAGTAGTACGGCAAAAACTAAAATAAACGTAGTCAGTTCAGACAGTAGTACAGGACTACAGTAAGTCAGTTCAGACAGTAGTATCAGTACTACTACAGTAGTCAGTTTCAGACCTGTAGTACAGTACTACTAACAGCGTAAGTTAGTTCAGACAGCAGTACAGTACTCACTACAGTATTAGTTTCAGAACAGTAGTACCAGTAACTACAGTAGTCAGTTCAGACAGTAGTATAGTATACAAGGTAGTCAGTTCAGAACAGTAGTACAGTACTACAGTAGTTAGTGTGCAGACAGCCAAGTAAGTACTACTCATGTAGTCAGTTCAGACGGTAGTACAGTATCTACAGTAGTTAGTTCAGACATAGTACAGTACTACCGTATCAGTTCAGACAGTGCGTACACTACAGTAAGTTCAGTCAGCAGAGTACAGTACTACAGTAGGTCAGTTTCAGCCAGTAAGCAGTACTCACAGTAGTTAGTGCAGACAGCAGTACACAAGTATACTTACAGTAGGTTAGCTCAGACAGTCATTCACAGTTCTACGGCACAGGTACGTTAGTGTCATGGAAGCAGTAGTACAGACAACACAGACAAGGTCCACGACTGTAGTAACAGGTACTACAAGTAGTTGTTCCAAGCTATCGAAGTGCTACACGTAGTCAGTTCCGACAGTATAGCAGCTACTACAGTAGTCCAGCTTCAGACAGTCGTAGTAACACCCGTACATTACAGTAGTTATGTTTCCAGACAGTAGTTACAGTACTACAGTAGTCCAGTGTCAACAGTAGTGCGTAACTAGCAGTAGTCAAGTTCAGACAGTAAGACCAGTACTACAGTAGTTAGTTCAGACAGTAGTACAGTACTACTACAGTAGTTAGTTCAGAACAGCAGTACAGATTACTACAGTTAGCTTAGTTCAGACAGTAGGACAGTACTCAGTAGCTTAGTTCAGACAGTAGTAAGTACTACATCCCTGCGGTTAGTCGGTTTCCAGACAGTAGCAGTAACTGGGACACGTAGTTATTCAGACCAGTAGTACAGTACTAACAGTAGTTAGTTCAGAAAGTAGTGAAGACTACATTAGTCAGTTCAAGACAGTAGTACACAGTACTACATTAGTCAGTTCAGGGAACGAGTAGTACGAGGTACTACATTAGTCAGTTCACGACAGTAGGGACATGTTATATCAGTAGTTAGTTCAGACGATATGTACATCGGCCATCTAGTTGTTAGTGCTATTCTCAGAGCACGTGAGCGGCTGCTTTGGCTTGCGCATACTAACGCTTGGTCGAAGGAGGTTTGGTCAGACGAGGACAGTACTACAGTAGTTATTAGAATAGTGAAGTTACAGTAACTACATTAGTCAGTTCCGACAGTCTAGTCTACAGATCGTTAGTTCAGACAGTAGTATCTATGATATACAGGTATTAAGTTCAGTTACAGTAGTAACAGGTCTACTATTAGTCGTTCAGAACAGCAGTGAACATGTACTAACAGTAGTTTAGTTCAGTTACAGTAGTACAGTTAACTACTTTAGTTCAGTTCGACAGTAGTTTTTACAGTACTGACTTAGTCAGGTTCAAGATCAGTTAAGGACAGTACTACATAGTTAGTTGCCAGTAGTACCTGTACTTAAGTAAGTCCAGTTCAGATCATGTTAGACAGTCTATAGTAAGTTATGTTCCAGACAGTAGTACAGTGCTACAGTAGTTCAGTTCATGACATGTTTATGATCATGTACTACTTTCTAGTTAGTTCAGTTCAGACTGTTCTAACATTTTGTAATTTTGTTTTTTTTTTTCTATCTACATGTAGTCATTTTCAGTTATCTGTATGTTATCAGTACTACAGGAGTGCATGTGGCAGACGTAGGACAGTATACACCCAGTAGTTATTTCAGACAGAGAGACAGTATACAGTGAGTAGTTCAGACAGTAGTTACAGTAATACAGTAGTTAGTTGTCAGACAGTAGTACAGTAGCTATAGTGAGTCAGTTCAGACGTAGCTACAGTACTACTACAGTAGTCAGTTCAGACTGTTAGGTACAAGTAACTACAGTAAGTTAGTCAGAGCAGTAAGTACATCCTGATAGTAGTTAGTTCAGACAGTTAGTACAGTACCTCCAGTAAGTCAGTTCAGACAGTAGTATTAGTACTACAGCATCGATCAGTTTTCAGAACAGTAAGTATAGTACTACAGTAGTCAGTTCAGACAGTTAGTACAGTACTACAGTAGTCAGTTCAGACAGTAGTACAGTACTACTACAGTAGTTCGTTCAGACAGTAGTATAGTACTACTACATTAGTCAGTTTCAGACAGCTAGTACAGTACTACTACAGTATTAGTTCAGACCGTAGTATAGTACTACTACAGTAGTCAGTTCGCGACAGTAGTACAGTACTCTTACCGTAGTCAGTTCCAGACAGTAGTACAGGTATTACTACAGTAGTCAGTTTTCAGAACAGTAGTACAGTACTACAGTAAGTCAAAGTTTCAAGACAGGTAGTACACGTACTAAGTAGTTAGTGTCAAGACCGTAAGTACAGTACTAACTCAGTAGTTCAGTTCCGTACAGTAAGTAGCAGACTACTACAGTAGTCCACGTTCAGACCAGTAGTAATCAGTACTACTACAGAGCTTAGTATCAGACAGTCAAGTATAGTACTTACTACAGTAGTGTTTCAGACAAGTAGTACATACTACTACCAGTATGTCAGTTCAGACAGTAGTGTAGTATAACTTACAGTAATCAGTTTCAGACAGTAGTACAGTACTAACTTACAGTAGTCAGTTAGACAGATAGTATAGTACTACTACAGTAGTCAGTATCAGACCAGTATAAGGTATAGTCTACTACAGTAGCAGTTTTCAGACAGTAAGTTAACAGTACTACTACAGTAGTCAGTTCAGACAAGTAGTACGTACTACTACAGTAGTTAGTTTCAGGACAGTAGTACAGTACTACTACAGAGTAGTTTAGTTTCAGACAGTAGTACAGTACTACTACAGTAGGTCAGTTCGGACAGTAGTACAGTACTACAAGTAGTCCAGTCAACTGTTAGTACGTAACTACTACAGTAAAGTTCGTTCAGACTGTAGTACAGTACTACTACATTAGTTAGTTCAGACTGTAGTCAGTAACTCTACAGTAAGTGTCAGTTCAAGACTGTAGTACAGTAATCTACTCAACAGTTAGTTAGTTAGACAGTAGTACAGTACTACTGACAGTAGGTTAGTTCAGAACAGTAGTACAGTCTACTTACCCGTAGTTAGTTCAAGACATTAGTAGCAGTACTACTACAGTAGCATCAACTGGTAGTACAGTACTACTACAGTAGTTAGTTCAGACAGTAAGTCAAGTACTACTACAGTAGTCAGTTTCAGACAGCTAGTAAAAGTATACAGTAGTTAGTTCAGACAGTAAGTACAGTACACAGTAGTCAGTTCAAGAACAGTAGTACTGTACTTACTGACAGTATCAGTTCAGACAGTAGTACAGTATACTAAGTAGTTAGTTTCAGACAGTAGTACAGTACTACTACAGTAGTCAGTTCAAGAGCAGTAGTACAGTACTACAGTAAGTCAAATTCAGACAGTAGTTAGCAGTACTACTACAGTAGTCAGTTCCAGACAGTAATAGAGTACTATAGTAAGTCAAGTTCAGACAGTAGTACAGTACTACTGACAAGTATTAAGTTCGAACCGTAGTACGGACTTAACAGTAGTTAGTTCAGACAGTAGTAACAGTTACTACAAGTAGTCAGTTCAGACAGTCGTACAGTAACTACAGTAAAGTTTAGTTCAGACAGCAGTAAACATACTACTACCGTAGTTAGTTCCAGCCAGTAGTAACAGTACTACAGTAGTCAGTTCAGACAGTAGAAGTATCTACTACAGTAGTCATTCAGATAGTAGTACAGTACTACAGTAGTTAGTTAGACAGTAGGGACGAGTACTGGACATTCGGTCAGTTTCAGAAGCAGTGACAGTACAGCTACAGTTAGTTCGTTCAAAAGTAGTACAGTACTATCTACAAGTAGTCAGTTCAGCACGTAGTACAGTTAAACAGTAGTTCGTTCAGACAGTAGTCTACAATAACTTACATTAGTCAAGTTCAGACAGGCATACAGACTACTACAATAGTTGTTCACGACAGTAAGTAACAGTACTACAGTAAGTCAGTTCCAGACAGTAGTACAGTACTACAGTAGTTAGTTCAGACAGTAGTGACAGTACTACATTAGTCCAGTTCAGACAGCAGTACAGTACTGACTACAGATAGTTAGTTCACATCAGTAGTACAGTACTACAGTAGTCAGTTCAGACAGTAGGTACAGTACTACAGTAGTTAAGTTCCGACAGTAGTACAGTAAACTACATTAGTCAGTTCAGAACAGCAGTGCAGTACTACTACAATAGTTAGTTCAGACAGTAGACAGTACTACAGTAGTCAGTTCAGACAGTAGTACAGTCACTACAAGTAGTTAGTTTCAGACAGGTAGTGCAGTACTACATTAGTCAGTTTCAAGACAGCAAGTACAGTACTACTATACAAGTAGTTAGTTTCAGGTACAGTAGTAACAGTAACTATAGTTAGTTAGTTCCAAGACAGTAGTACAGTGCTACAGTATAGTTTTCCGACAGTAGTACAGTACTACTACAGTAGTTTAGTTCAGAACCGTAGTACAGTACTAACTACAGTAAGTTTAGTCAGACAGTAGTACAGTACTCACAGTGTCAGTTCAGACAGTAGTACAGTACTACAGTAGTTAGGTTCAGATCAGCAGTACATAACTACTACAGTAGTTAGTTCAGACAGTAGTACAGTACTGACAGTAGTCATTCCAGACTGTAGTGACAGTACTACAGTAGTAGTTCAGACAGTAGTACAGTACTACATTAGTCAGTTCAGACAGCAGTACAGTACTACTACAATAGTTAGTTCAGACAGTAGTACAGTACTACTACAGTACTTAGTTCAGACAATAGAACAGTACTACTACAGTAGTTAGTTCAGACAGTAGTACAGTACTATAGTAGTTAGTTCAGACAGTAGTACAGTACTACTACAGTACTCAGTTCAGGCAGTAGTACAGTACTACAGTAGTCAGTTCAGACAGTAGTACAGTACTACAGTAGTCAGTTCAGACAGTAGTACAGTACTACTACAGTAGTTCAGAGTATTATCAGTGACATTACCAATTTGATGATTACCAATCACTCTCCTACCCAAGTTTAGTTACATTTATGTAAGTTATATTATATAGTTTACAGACATGTATACAATACTGTATATCAGTTTTGTACACTTTGTATATACTGTAAGTTTATACATTATATTACAAGTCAAATTTAAGCATACACAAGGCCTCAAATCTATTGGATAAACACATTTTTCAGCTAATTAAAATGTGCAGATATGTTACGGTAGGCTGTGCTATTCAAGTCAACCTGGCATAAGTGTTTGTTGGACAAAACATGGCATATAAGTTTTTTTTTCTTCCTTTTTCTTCCTTTCAACTTTTTCAATAACAGATTGGCATACAGAGTGTCAACTGTGTCATTTTCCTGCTTTTTTCCCTAACTAAATATCCGTAAAAGCGAGTTAAGTTAAATTTCCTAACTTTTCTTTTCTTTCTTCATTGCTTATCATACTTTTATCCCCCTAGAATCTGAATATGATAACATTTACATAATTTCAGATTTTGTTCTAACTTTTACTATAATGTAGTAATCTGACTTGTTCTATCCATCAACTATCGTATCGAGAGAAATTAACATTTATTTTGCAAATTCTCTATTCTATTCTTTTTTCATTCTTTTTTTTTCTAGAATTTTCAGATTTTACGGATATATTTGAAGCAAAAATAGACGCCCTGCTCTCTCTCTCTCTTTGCCTATCTTTGTTTTAGTCTCTTCTTCTGTCTCCTATCTTCTCCTTAGGCCATGTTTGCGAGCTACGTCCCTGAAATCATAGAGTTAATAGGAAACCGCAAGAAATATGGTGGTTCCTATAGTGCTGTTAATGGGAGAAAGTAAGTATTACTGGGAGGCTCTACTGCCTCTGCCGCAGTAGAACCGTCCTCTGCATGCCCTTTTTCTTTCTCTGTTCCATGCATGTAGGCCATGTTTGCTCGCTACGTGCCAGAAATTGCTGCTCTCATCCTTAATCGGAAGAAATACGGAGGGAGTTATAACTCGACCCGAGGCAGAAAGTAAGTCAAACAAATAAACAAACAAAAAAAGGAATCTAAAAGGTGTGGTTTTGGTGTGACTTCTCAAATTGCCCCCCTCTCCTAAAGAGGAGTACCAGTAATTATTCTAAAAATTGTTTTATATTGAAAAGTTTTGACCTTTTTTAAAATATATATTTTTTAAAGTCACACAGGTGACTGGAGAGTTTGGCCATGAAAAGCTTACGCTGTTGCTTTGTACCGGTGTTTGTGTGCTAGCCGTCATCGTGTCAAAAGCATTATTTGCTATATGCTTGAACGTTTTACTCATTTATTTACTAGAATGTTTACATGTTTGTGTCTGTGTTTTGTGTTTGCCGGTCATATGCATCTTACCAGCCACCACAATGCACGTATTATTATTTTTTATTATTTTTTGAGGGGCACGTAAAGTCACTACTGATTCCAACTAGAGTTGTAGTCATTTTATATAGCATTTCTAAAATTCATGAATATATTGAATTTTTAACATGATATGTTCTATCTTAATGACAGAGATGATGTCATTGAAAATACTTCACAATTTTGAAAAAAACAGTGACTAGTGTCTTAAGTGTCCTAGGAAACAGACTTACAAAACGAGACTAACCTTCAATTAAATAATTAGCTAATCTAAATCTAATTTATTCCCAGATTATTTTAAATGAATGTTAATAAAGTGGTCTAGCTACCTACCTTTTGTGTCTTTTTCATGTCCACATACGCTCTTGCATGTTCCTCGCTTGCTTCCAGTTTGTCTTTTACTTCCTTGTTTTTTGTCTGGTACCACCAGTTAATTTGATTTCCCAAGCCCTGCTACATTCCTGGCCTTAATCTGCAGTCAGACCTACACCCTAAGGGGCCAAATACTACCTTGAGATGTGTGCTCATAACTCAAATTTCCATGCAAATCTCCCATTGACATCAATCAATGAATGATTATATGCAGAAATTCAAGTTACACACGTGTTTCTCAAAGTACAGTAGTATTCTACCCTTAATCCCTGGATGCCTCATCCCTCTGAACAAACTTCTCTTGGCTCGTTTTTACAATTTTTTTGTTGTTTAATTTGTTGTGGATAATTTTTTGGGACTTTCTTTTAGTCAAGTCTCTATAGCCAGCGTCTGATATGGTAATTCATATTTTTTTTGTCAAGTCTCTATAGCCAGCGTCTGTTTTGGTAATTTATATATTTTTTTAGTCAAGTCTCTATAGCCAGCATCTGATATTATAATTCATATTTTTTTTTGTCAAGTCTCTATAGCCAGTATCTGTTTTGGTAATATATTCTCTTCTCCTTTCTTCTGCATTCTGAAGGATGTGTATTTCTGTTTCATGTGATTCATATTCTTATCTCTCAGTCCTACTGTCCTAGTATATTCCCCTTTTTCATACCTTTTCATATACAAATATGAATAGAATTTATCTGTGATATTCACATAAAGACCCAATTCTATAACGTCAACAAGATACAATATGATAAATAAGAAATGTAATAAGATACACAATGTTCGATTTATTTCAAAATCGTGTGCAGGTATGTGAGAAGTTGTTAGTATAAATGACTTGCGTCTACATCTTCAAACCAATACGTTTGGTACCATATGTGATGGAAGTGACCATTGCAATAACAGCTTAAAGAAATGCCCTTCTTAACCCCATCCTGAGTTTTATCTCACGATGAAGAGTTTATCTCACAATCCTGCGGGTACTATCCTGTAGCAGGGATACTGTCTGATTGAATGTTACCCCCCCCTGTGGAGACAACATGAATCTTACTAAAGATAAGCTCTTTCCTGAATTGTAGAATGTAGCAATCGCATCATAATCTCCAACAAAGGAAATTGTCATTATTTTTTATCTGTTAGTGGAAAGCCAGAATGCTCTCTGCTCTGTGATTTTTTTTATCCTGAGCTGTCCTTCAGGCCTTACATAGGACGGACTGTACAGTCTAAAGGGCTTTAGTACTGTCAACTGTTCACATAACAATGGACTCCTGTTCATCAAAGAACATGTACTGTAGAAACCAGGGAGAATGATGTGTTGTTTGGTAAATAAACAGTGGGCTGGCTGTGTGTGTGTTGTCTACACGGAAACCGACTTTTTCAGGTCTTTAAAAAAAAAAAAATCTGTCAGATCCAACGTATGATTTTAATTTTATTTTCAGAGTCAAGAAAGAAGGTGAAACATCCGTCAGCAGTCTAGCAGCTTTTAGCAAACCATAGTTTAAATCTTATGACTATTCCTGGATCTTATTCCCTATAGGCACATCGTGGTCTGTGGTCATATTACCCTTGAAAGTGTGTCCAACTTCCTAAAAGACTTCCTACACAAGGACAGGGATGATGTCAATGTAGAAATTGTTTTTCTCCATAAGTAAGTGTACCATGTTTTTTTCCTTACACTTTTACGTGCCAGTTTCCCGGACCCAGATTAAACCTAGTCCTGGACTAAAAACCATAAAAAACGATTGAAAGTCCATTGAAAGTGTGTTTTATTCCAGGACTATAGGTTTAATCTGAGTCTGGGAAACTGGCCCCAAGACTCATAACAATACTGAGTGTTTCAGAGAAGGAAAGGTGATAGCAGCTCCCAAAAATGACCTCAACAACCTTTAGGGAGCTGCTACCACCTTTCCTTGTTTTGGAATACTCAGACTCTACAATGACTATATCCTGATAAGCACCCAGATCCATGGAAACCATGGAAACCGTCGGTAGAGTCAACCCGTTGCATCATTAGAATAAATTACACTTCAATTACTACACAATGAATTGCAATTTGACTTGCTGAGGAGGAGACCTCACTCAGACCCCTAACATTAACACAGGTCTCCTGTCTGTCTCAGTACACAACCTAATCTTGAGATGGAGGCCTTGGTTAACATTAACACACTCTACTTTCTATCCCAGTATTTCCCCTAATCTTGAGCTGGAAGCCTTGTTTAAACGGCACTTCACCCAGGTGGAGTTCTACCAGGGATCTGTTCTCAACCCACACGACCTGGCCAGAGTCAAGGTAACCGGCCTGTTTCAATGAATATGAACCTACCTGACTCATTCCTTACAGCTGCTAGCAGAGCAAACGGCCTCAACAGTGCATCTCCAACCAACTCTTCATGAACTATACCAGGTCCTTATTGTATAAGTCAATTTGGTCACTCTTACACTACGGTTACCTTTATGAAGAGTTACACTACAGTTACCTTTATAAAGAGTTACACTACGGTTACCTTTATAAAGAGTTACACTACAGTTACCTTTATAAAGAGTTACACTACAGTTACCTTTATAAAGAGTTACAAATGGATTACTTTTATAACAGCCAGGTAAATCATTGAGATTGATAAAGGGTAAATAAATAGGATAAATACCACAAGAACATAGTAGAAGTTGTTAGAAGTTAGAAATGAAACGCTCTGTGACGTATGATAGCTACTGTTCATAGCTCTGACTGAATGTAGTTGTGATCTCGTTGATTCTGCTGTGGTGTCTTCAGAGGGAGCACCAGGGTGGTTGGTATCTGTCTAATGTCCTGAGTCTCTCTGCTTCCCAGATGGCTCCCTATTCCCCTTACATTTGACCAGAGCCTTATGGCCCATTGGATGCCATTTGGGATCTGTCTGTATAGAGTCAGTTCTTAAACTAGTCTCTCTGTCATCCCTCAGATAGATTCAGGTCTTATCTAGTCTCTCTGTCATCACTCAGATTCAGGTCTTATCTAGTCTCTCTGTCATCCCTCAGATAGATTCAGGTCTTATCTAGTCTCTCTGTCATCACTCAGATTCAGGTTTATCTAGTCTCTCTGTCATCCCTCAGATAGATTCAGGTCTTATCTAGTCTCTCTGTCATCCCTCAGATCTATTCAGTTTCTTAAACTAGTCTCTCTGTCATCCTCAGATAGATTCAGGTCTTATCTAGTTCTCTGTCATCACTCAGATGATTCAGATCTTAATCTAGTCTCTATGTCATCCCTCAGATAGTCAGGTCTTATCTAGTTCTCTGTCATCCCTCAGATATATTCAGTCTTAATCTAGTCTCTCTGTCATCCCTCAGATAGATTCAGGTCTTATCTAGTCTCTCTGTCATCACTCAGATAGATTCAGGTTCTTATCTAGTCTCTCTGTCATCCCTCAGTTCTATTCAGTTCTTAATCTAGTCTCTCTGTCATCCCTCAGATAGATTCATGTCTTAATCTAGTCTCTCTGTCATGCCGCACATAGATTCAAGTCTTAATCTAGTCTTTCTGTCATCCCTCAGATAGATTCAGGTCTTATCTAGTTCTCTGTCATCCCTCAGATAGATTTAGGTCTTATCTAGTCTCTCTGTCATCCCTCAGATAGTCAGGTCTTATTTAGTCTCTTGTCATCCCTCAAATAGATTTGGTCTTATCTAGTTCTCTGTCATCCCTCAGATAGATTTAGGTCTTATCTAGTCTCTCTGTCATCCCTCAGATAGA
The DNA here is from genome assembly GCF_002910315.2 of Salvelinus sp. IW2-2015. Classification (NCBI taxonomy): domain Eukaryota; kingdom Metazoa; phylum Chordata; class Actinopteri; order Salmoniformes; family Salmonidae; genus Salvelinus; species Salvelinus sp. IW2-2015. The sequence goes on along the minus strand of NW_019942663.1, from coordinate 620,316 downwards.
TTCAGGTCTTATCTCTGTCATCCCTCAGATAGTCAGGTCTTATTTAGTCTCTCTGTCATCCCTCAGAAAGCCAGGTTTATTCTCTGTCATCCCTCACATAGATTCAGGTCTTAATCTAGTTTCTCTGTCATCCCTCAGATAGTCAGGTCTTATCTAGTCTCTCTGTCATCCCTCAGATAGTCAGGTCTTATCTAGTCTCTCTGTCATCCCTCAGATAGATTCAGGTCTTATCTAGTCTCTCTGTCATCCTCAGATTCAGGTCTTATCTAGTCTATCTGTCATCCCTCAGATAGTCGGTCTTATCTAGTCGCTCTGTCATCCTCAGATAGTCAGGTCTTATCTAGTCTCTCTGTCATCACTCAGAAAGCCGTTCCTATCTCTCTGTCATCCCTCACATAGATGCAGTTCTTAATTAGTCTCTCTGTCATCCTCAGATAGATTCAGGTCTTAATCTAGTCTCTCTGTCATCCCTCACATAGATTCAGTTCTTAATCTAGTCTTCTGTCATCCCTCAGATAGTCAGGTCTTATCTAGTCTCTCTGTCATCCTCAGATATATTCAGGACTTATCTAGTCTATCTGTCATCCTCCGATAGTCAGGTCTTATCTAGTTCTCTGTCATCACTCAGAAAGCCAGGTCTTATCTAGTCTCTCTGTCATCACTCAGTAGTCAGGTCTTATCTAGTCTCTCTGTCTCCCTCAGATAGATTCAGGTCTTATCTGGTCTCTCTGTCATCCCTCAGAAGCCAGGTCTTATCTCTCTGTCATCCCTCAGATAGTCAGGTCTTATCTAGTCTCTCTGTCATCCCCTCATAGATTCGTTCTTAATCTAGTCTCTCTGTCATCCCTCAGATAGTCAGGTCTTATCTGTCTCTCTGTCCATCCCTCAGATAGATTCAGGTCTTATCTCTGTCATCCCTCAGATAGTTCAGGTCTTATCTAGTCTCTCTGTCATCCCTCAGATAGTCAGGTCTTATCTAGTCTCTCTGTCATCCCTCAGATAGAGTCAGGTCTTATCTAGTCTCTCTGTCATCCCTCAGATAGAGTCAGCAGATGCCTGTTTGATCCTAGCTAATAAATACTGTGCAGACCCTGATGCTGAGGATGCTTCCAACATCATGAGGTACAGAGACAACTTTATCAACCTATTGTGTTGTACAAATATACATTGCAAAGAAATTGTTGATTTACAAAACATATTGCATTTACTATCCTATTGAAACATGACTAGAGGAATACAATTATGCTTGAGAGCATGTGAATACAGTTGAAGTGGGAAGTTTACATACACCTTAGCCAAATACATTTAAACTCAGTTTTTCACAATTCCTGACATTTAATCCTAGCAAAAATCTTAGGTCAGTTAGGATCACCACTTTATTTTAAGAATGTGAAATGTCAGAATAATAGTAGAGAGAATTATTTATTTCAGCTTTTATTTATTTCAGCACATTCCCAGTGGGTCAGATGTTTACATACACTCAATTAGTATTTGGTAGCATTGCCTTTAAATTGTTTAACTTGGGTCAAATGTTTCGGGTAGCCTTCCACAAGCTTTCCACAACAATTTGGCCCATTTCTCCTGACAGAGCTGGTGTAACTGAGTCAGGTTTGTAGGCCTCCTTGCTCGCACACGCTTTTTCAATTCTGCCCACACATTCTATATAGTATTGAGGGCAGGGCTTTGTGATGGCCACTCCAATACCTTGACTTTGTTGTCCTTAACCATTTTGCCTCAACTTTGGAAGTATGCTTGGGGTCATTGTCCATTTGGAAGACCCATTTGCGACCAAGCTTTAACTTCCTGACTGATGTCTTGAGATGTTGCTTCAATATATCCACGTAATTTTCCTTCCTCATGATGCCATCTATTTTGTGAAGTGCACCAGTCCCTCCTTCAGCAAAGCACCCCCACAACATGATGCTGCCACCCCTGTGCTTCACGGTTGGGATGGTGTTCTTCGGCTTGCAAGACTCCCCCTTTTTCCTCCAAACATAACATGGTCATTATGGCCAAACAGTTCTATTTTTGTTTCATCAGACCAGAGGACATTTCTCCAGAAAGTACGGTCTTTGTTCCCATGTGCAGTTGCAAACTGTAGTCTGGCTTTTTTATGGCGGTTTTGGAGCAGTGGGTTCTTCCTTGCTGAGCGGCCTTTCAGGTTATGTTGATATTGGACGCATTTTACTGTGGATATAGATACTTTTGAACCTGTTTCCTCCAGCATATTCACAAGGTCCTTTGCTGTTTTTCTGGGATTGATTTGCACTGTCTCTCTACGAGACAGAACGCGTCTCCTTCCTGAGCGGTATGACGGCTGCATGGTCCCATGGTGTTTATACTTGCATACTATTGTTTGTACAGATGAACGTCGTACCTTCAGGTGTTTGGAAATTGCTCCCAAGGACTCAAATAATGTCAATTAGCCTAACAGAAGCTTCTAAAGCCATGACATAATTTTCTGGAATTTTCCAAGCTGTTTAAAGGCACAGTCAACTTAGTGTATGTAAACTTCTGACCCACTGGAATCTGTCTGTAAACAATTGTTGGAAAAATGACTTGTGTCATGCACAAAGTAAATGTCCTAACCGACTTGCCAAAACTATAGTTTGTTAACAAGAAATTTGTGGAGTGTTTGAAAAACGAGTTTTAATGACTCCAACCTAAGTGTATGTAAATTTACGACTTCAGCTCTATGTATTCTCGAGTAATGCATTGATAATAGATAATGTACCAAAAATAATTGACTGTTATAACTGACTGCCATACAATATGCCAATGTCAACTCTCAAGTTCCCTAAGCAAGAAAACTGTGTTACTACCGAGTCCAAGATTCTGTAGACGGGTTCTCACATTGTTTCTTCTAACAATACCCCAGGGTGATTTCCATCAAGAACTACCACCCGAAGATCAGAATCATTACCCAGATGTTGCAGTACCACAACAAGGTGTGTACAGTACAACCCCTTCAGAGTGCTACTTACTACACCGTGTCATTAAACTCCAGCGGAGGCTGAGAACATGAGTTCTCTACTGCTCTTCTTCCTGCAACTCAATTATATATTTTAGGGTTGTAAAAACCGGTTAACTTTCACAAAATTCCCAGCTTTTTCCAGATTCCCGTAATCAGAACGGATTGAGGGGACATTTGGAATCCTCCAACCAGGATTGCTACAAAACCTGGGAATTTTGGGACAATTACCAACATTTTGGAACCCTAATGTCTCTGCATCTTTCCTGCGTGTCCCCAGGCCCACCTTTTGAACATTCCCAGTTGGAACTGGAAAGAGGGTGACGATGCCATTTGCCTTGCTGAGCTGAAGCTTGGCTTCATCGCACAGAGCTGTCTGGCTCAGGGCCTCTCCACCATGCTGGCCAACCTCTTCTCCATGAGGTCCTTTATCAAGGTACATGTTGGGGAGACCTGAACAGACTGTAATCCTTAGGTCGCTGGTTCAAATCCGTCTCGAATGACCAGGAAGAGCTGGAGATTATTCCACTTTTCCACAGGCTTTTGTACTGCATTGTTCTTCATCCTTTGGTCACACTTTGTCTGTAGGTGCCTAGGTCTTAGTGAAGACTAATGAAGGGAATTTTCAGACTATTCCATATTCTGCCTGTATTTGTAATTTCAGAATACTTGTTTTATTTTTAAGATAATACCGTAGAGGTACCTACACTTACAGGGTTATTTGCTTTATGGTCACTTTGTTAACTGTTTGTGCGAGTGAAATAAAATATGTTCTTGATAACATACTGTACCTTTGCAAGCCATGTTTTATCCGTTATTATTTCAGATTGAAGAGGACACGTGGCAGAAGTATTACCTGGAAGGAGTAGCCAATGAAATGTATACTGAGTACCTGTCTAGTGCCTTTGTGGGCTTATCCTTCCCCACCATTTGTGAGTAAGTATGACACTGTTTTCTGAAGTACCTACTATATCAATTATATTCAATCACCATCACCCACCTTTCTTTCTCTCTATACCACTGTCTGTCTCTCTCTCTCCATCGTTCCCTCTCGACATTCCTCTCTCTCTCTCTCTTTCTCTCGTCATCGTTCGCTCTCGACATTTCTCTCTCTCACTCTCACTCACTAACTCACTCACTCACTCACTCACTCACTCACTCACTCACTCACTCACTCACTCACTCACTCACTCACTCACTCACTCACTCACTCACTCACTCACTCACTCACTCACTCACTCACTCACTCACTCACTCACTCACTCACTCACTGTCCCATTGATTGTTTAATAATATTGATGTTTTTGAATGCTCCTCTCCAGACTCTGCTATGTGAAGCTAAAGCTGCTACTGATCGCTATCGAGTACAAGTCTGATATACGGGAAAGCAGGTACAGTTCAAATCAAATGTATTTATAAATCCCTTTTTACATCAGCTGATGTCATAAAGTCCTATACAGAAACCCAGCCTAAAACCCCAAACAGCAAGCATTGCATATGTAGAAGCACGGTGGCTAGGAAAAACTCCCTAGAAAGGCAGGAACCTAGGAAGAAACCTACAGAGGAACCAGGCTCTGAGGGGTGGCCAGTCCTCTTCTGGCTGTGCCGGGTGGAGATTATAACAGGATGTACATGGCTATTATTAAGTCCAGATCGTTCTTCAAGATGTTCAAAAGTTCATAGATAATCACACCTCAGTGGTCAGCACCTCAGTGGTCAGCACCTCAGTGGTCAGCACCTCAGTGGTCAGCACCTCAGTGGTCAGCACCTCAGGAGTAAATGTCATTTGGCTTTTCATAGCTGAGCATTCAGAGGTCGAGACACTCCTACTTGTGTATTATACATTGCCAATTGTACATCTTGATGTTGAACAAGTCACATGCAGCCCTATACAGGTTATCAATTTGCCAAGTGTTAACATTTGTGAATTATGACAGAATGTTTCTGTCATAATGTCACAATGCTGCTACTCTCTTTCCAACAAGCCACAGCCATGCATGACACATACAGTGCCTTGCAAAAGTATTCAGACCCCTTGGATTCACATTTTATTGTGTTACAAAGTGGTATTAAAATGTATTTAATTGTCATTCTTTTGGTGAACGATCTTCACATCATACTCTGCAACTTCTTTAAGCTCTGTCAAGATGTTGGGGATCGTGGCTAGACAGACAGACAGCAATTTTCAAGTCCTGCAATACATTTAAATCAAGCAGATTTAAGTCAAAACTCTAACTTGGCCACTCAGGAATATTCACTGTCTTCTTGGTAAGCAACTCCAGTGTAGATTTGGCCTTGTGTTGTAGGTTATTGTCCTGCTGAAAGGGGAAATCCTCTCCCAGTGACTGGTATAAAGCAGAGCGATTGGACAAGGACATCCCGGCCCGGCCAAACCCAGACGACGCTGGGCCAATTGTGCGGCGCCTCGTGGGTTTTCATCTAGGATTTTGCCTGTGCTTAGCTCCATCCCGTTTCTTTTTATCCTGAAAAACTCCCCAGTATTGCCTATGTCAAGCATACCCATACCATGATGCAGCCACCACCATGCTTGAACATAAGGAGGCAGTTACACAGTGATGTGTAGTTGTTGTTTTTTAGTACTTTTACAGTCATGTCTCATCGTTGCAACTCCCGTACGGACTCGGGAGAGGCGAAGGTCAAGAGCCATGCGTCCTCCGAAACACGACATGGCCAAGCCGCACTGCTTCTTGACACACTGCTCGCTTAACCCGGAAGCCAGCCGCACCAATGTGTTGGAGGAAATACTGTCCAACTGGCGACCGTGTCAGCGTGCATGCGCCCGGCAGGAGTCGCTAGAGAGCGATGGGACAAGGACATCCCGGCCGGCCAAACCCAGACGACGCTGGGCCAATTGTGTGCCGGGTCTCCCGGTCACGGCCGGCTGCAACACGGCCCGGGATCGAACCCGCATCTGTAGTAACGCCTCTAGCACTACGATGCAGTGCCTTAGACCGCTGCCCCACTCGGGAGGCCCCTATGTTGGAATGGCCCCAAATTTAAGGCTTTGTATTTAGGCCAAAAAGGTGTATTCATTTGCTGTGATTTTTGTTGTTGTTGCAGTATTACTTTAGTACCTTGTTGCATACAAGATGCATGTTTTGGAATATTTTTATTCTGTATATTTGTCTTCTTCTTTTCACTCTGTCATTTAGGTCATTATTGTGGAGTCACTACAACGGTGTTGATCCATCCTCAGTTTTCTCCCATCAAAGCCTTTGAACTCTGTAGCTGTTTTAAAATCACCAATGGCCTCATGGTGATGTCACTAAGCAGTTTCCTTCCTGTCCTGCAGTTCAGTTCAGAAGGACGCCTGCATCTTTGATGTATCTGGGTGGTTTAATACATCATCCGCAACATAATTATTAACTTGACCATGCTTAAAGAGATATTCAATGTCTGATTGGTTATTGTTACCCATCTACCAATCACTGCCCTTCTTTATGAGGCGTTCGAAAGCTCCCTGGTATTTGTGGTTGAATCTGTCCTTCAATTCAATACAATGAAATTCAATACTTGACTGAGGGACAGGGCCCTTACAGATGTAGGGTTAGTCATTCATAAATCATGTCTACCCCTATTATTTAAAACAGAGTCCATGTAACATATTATGTGATTTGTCACAGTTCTGGGGTGACCAGGCTAGTATACAGGTATGGTTGTGCTCAAACTGGTCTGGGGTGACCAGGCTAGTATACAGGTATGGTTGTGCTCAAACTGGTACCAGGGCTAGTATACAGTATGGTTGTGCTCAAACTGGTACCAGGCTAGTATACAGGTATGGTTGTTCTCAAACTGGTCTGGGTCAGGCTAGTATACAGGTATGGTTGTGCTCAAACTGGTACCAGGCTAGTATACAGGTATGGTTGTGCTCAAACTGGTCTGGGGTGACCAGTACCTTAGCTCTAATGTTGTTCTCTCTAAGACACCTGACCTTACCTGAATGTTCATTCTCATCCTTGACAGATGGAGGTTCAATATATTAATCATAATCAATCATTACATCATTACATCATTACAAATTCCCATTGGATGATGCGGTCAATTTCATAATAGCGGTGACAACATTTGTTTTACAGTGATTCTCATGAGCTACGTTACAGTCACCAACCTCTGTTTGTCCACACCACATAGTGGTCTTGTCTAAGTGTGTACCATTCCTCGTCATTAGAGCATTAGGATACTAACTGTCTGTAACAGAATGATTCTCCTCATTGACGACTATTTTTGTTTGTATTTACAACAGCACTCTCATCAACCCTGGGAACCATGTGAAGATGCAGGAAGGAACCCTGGGGTTCTTTATCGCCAGCGATGCCAAAGAAGTTAAGAGGTAGGTACTTGTGCCTTCGGGAAGTATTCAGACCCCTTGACTGTTTCCACATTTTGTTACATTACAGCCTTATTCTCAAATTGATTAAATCAAAAATGTCCTCAGCAATCTATATGCAATACCTCATAATGACATCACAATACCCCATAATGACATCACAATACCCCATAATGACATCACAATACCCCATAATGACAACGTGAAAACAGGATTTTAGATTTGTTTGCAAATGTATCAAAAAATGTACATAAGTATTCATAGCTTTGCTATGAGCTAAGGTGCTTCCTGTTTCCATTGATCATCCTTGAGTTGTTTCTAACTTGATTGGGATCCGCCTGCGTTAAATTCAATTGATTGGACATGATTTAGAAAGGCCCACACACACCTGTCTATATAAGGTCCCACAGTTGACAGTGCATGTCAGAGAAAAAACCAAGCCATGAGGTCGAAGGAACTGTCCGTAGAGCTCTGAGACAGGATTGTGTTGGGGCACAGATCTGGGGAAGGGTACCAAAAAATGTCTGCAGCATTGAAGGTCCACAAGAACACAGTGGCCTCCATCATTATTAAATGGAAGAAGTTTGGAACCACCAAGTCTCTTCCTAGAGCTGTCTGTCTGGCCAATCTGAGCAATCGGGGGAGAAGGGCCTTGGTCAGGGAGATGACCAAGAACCCGATGGTCATTCTGACAGAGCTCTAGAGTTCCTCTGTGGAGATGGGAGGACCTTCCAGAAGCACTCCACCAATCAGGCCTTTATGGTAGAGTGGCCAGAAGGAAGCCACTTCTCAGTAAAAGGCACATGACAGCCCGCTTAGAGTTTGCCAAAAGGCACCTAAAGGACTCTCAGACCATGAGAAACACGATTATCTGGTCTGATGAAACCAAGATTGAACTCTTTGGCCTGAATGCCAAGTGTCATGTCTGGAGGAAACCTGGCGCCATCCCTACGGTGAAGCTTGGTGGTGGCAGCATCATGCTGCTGGGATGTTTTTCAGTGGCAGGGAGACTAGTCAGGATTGAGGGAAAGATGAACAGAGAAAAGTACAGAGAGATCCTTGATGAAAACCTGCTCCAGAGCGCTCAGGACCTCAGACTGGGGCGAAGGTTCACCTTCCAATAGGACAATGACCCTAAGCACACAGCCAAGACAACGCAGGAGTGGCTTCAGGACAAGTCTCTGAATGTCCTTGAGTGGCCCAGCCAGAGCTCGGACTTGAACCCAATCGAACGTCTCTGGAGAGACCTGAAAATAGCTGTGCAGCAAAGTTCCCATCCAACCTGACAGAGCTTGAGAGGATCTGCAGAGAAGAATGGGAAAAACTCTGCAAATACAGGTGTGCCAAGCTTGTAGTGTCATACCCAAGAAGACTCGAGGCTCTGAATACTTATGTAAATGTGATATTTCATTATATTTTTTTACACGTATCAAACATTTCTAAAAAACCTATTTTACTTTGTCATTATGGGGTATTGTGTGTAGATTGATAAGGGAAAAAACTATTTAATCAATTTTAGAATAAGGTTGTAACGTAACAAAATGTGGAAAAAGTCAAAGGGTCTGAATCCTTTCCCGAATGCACTGTATGTGAAAGTATTTAATTGTTCTCTGTAGAAAAGACTCAGAATGCCTCCAAATAGAGTTTGACATCAAATGATGTTAAATTAGTCTTGGACTGATGGTTGGATACTAAAATATGTCTGGGGTGCTTTCATAGGGCACTCTTCTACTGCAAAGCTTGCCACGATGACATCACAGATCCCAAAAGGATAAAGAAATGTGGATGCAAACGATGTAAGTATTTACTGTTCTTTAAAAACAATATTTATTGAGTGTTTTAATGCACGATATTTTAACACAGTGTATACTATACATGTACTATACTATACGTGTACTGTACTTTACTATATGTGTACTATGCATGTACTCTGCAATAGTATATGTGTACTATACCATACTATACATATACTATGCTATACATGTACTATACTATATTGTACTATATGTGTACTACACTATACTATATGTGCACTCTACAATGTGTACTATACTAACTGTATACTATACTATAAGTGTGCTATACTATACGTGTACTCTACAATACTATATGCGTACTATACTAAATGTATACTATGCAATATGTGTCCTACACTATACTATTGGTGTATTATACTATACACATACTATACTATATGTGTACTCTACAATATGTGTACTATACTATATGTGTACTATACTATGTGTATACTATATTATAGATGAGTGTTGACAGGAATTTGTTTACAGTCTAGGTTTAAGCAGAGCTAACATTAGCATAAACATTGTAGTGTCGTTGTCTGTGTCCCAAATGGAGCCATATTCCCTTTACAGTGCACTACCTTGGGGCATCGGTCAAAAGACGTGTAGTATATAGGGAAAAGAGGGTGTCATTAGGGACGCAGACATTGTTCTGACATGACCTTTCATAGCCACTAAACCAGTTAAGTCCTTTATTATTAATTGACAGGATAAAACCAGTTAACCTCTGCATCTGGAAAGGCCGTAGGATTACTTTAAAGGGGCAAATCTGCAGTTCTTATATCCATTTTTAGATTAAGATTCAAATTCATGATATATAGACCCGTTGATTCTTGAAGAATATAACTTATAGATAGATGCCTCATGAGCTTAGTTCAACTGACGTACCCCATCAGAAACCAAAATATAAAACTTGTTTTATTCCTGTGTTTGTAAATAATGTAAATATTTATAGCCTCAAAATATCATTATAACGATCATGTAGATATCACGGATGGTCAGTCCTTGTATCCATAGCTTTGTTCATGAATTTGAGAGTAGTTACATTTCTCCAGCCGTATCCATCAACTGGTTACCAAACCTGTGGCAGGGTGAGCCACTTTGTTATTGTTCGAACTGCAGAATGCCCCTTTTAAACAAGCAGTGAGTGCACCAATAACTGTCTACAGAAAAATTTAATTTTCCATCTATGTTCCAAGGTTGGGTTTCAAATGGGCCCACATGATCCTGGTCATAAGTAGTGCACTATATAAACCATAGGGAACCATTTGGAACATAGTACACTTATTCATATTTAATGTAGCAGTGAATGTGATGTTCTGATTTAAGAGCAAGAGGATAAAGCAGCATATACCCTGGTCCCAGATCTGTCATGTTTTGGCGTGACAATGATTATAGGAGTTGGTAAAACAGTACAAACAGATCTGGGACCAGTCTCAACAGCATCGAAAAAACAGTTTTGATCTGTCTAACGTCTGTGTTACGTTTCTCCTTTGGTGATTTCAAACAGGCTTATTCAACGGTGTGCCTAGACTGAAGACGCTTGTCTTGTCTTTATATGTTATGTCCAGACCTATTGACCCTAACTCTTGATTTGTTCTCTTCCTGCTGCCTTGGAACATTAAACAATGTATTAACGGTTCACTTATAGTGATCTATTGTGAGTGATATGGGTACCCTACCGTTCCCCTCCGTAGTACAGTCTACTGCCTTGAATTAGATCTGTTATTGTTGAAATTACTGTCCATGTCGCATGTGGTGAAGGTCAATACTGCTGCCTGCCTGCGTCCTTTCGTCATATATTATGTGGCGAAGGTCAATACTGCTGCCTGCCTCCGTTCTTCATATATTATGTGGCGAAGGTCAATACTGCTGCCTGCCTCCGTTYTTCATATATCATGTGGCGAAGGTCAATACTGCTGCCTGCCTGCGTCCTTTCTTCATATATCATGTGGCGAAGGTCAATACTGCTACCTGCATGCGTTCTTCATTCATATCCCATTTGCACGCTTTACTCTCTGGTCAAGGAGAACATTGAACGCAATCAAAAAACTAAGATAGAATGTACCACCCATATCTCTGGACTCAATTTCACTTGAAACAGTTACTGCAGACTACCACTAGATGTCCTCCTAACACTTCAACAATCTGGATGAGGTTAGAATGAGTCAATGGTTAGAACTCAGAAATGCTCAAACTAAATCAAAAGATACTGTGAAAGCAGCAAACATTATTGGATATTGAATATTGGATATTGACTTAGTTATTGGCCTTTATACAACGTCCTGAATGGTGATTGGTTAAAACCACATTCCAGCCGGTGTCTATTCCACAAGTTACCACCGGCTAAATCTATGACGTTAAAATGCCTATTTACTCTGTTCCATCTGACTGAGCAATCCACTGTCTCATCAGCCCAGCCAGGCAATTTATAAACTTGATCTCCACTCCAAAGCATCTAGACATKATCTCTTATTTCTTTTAGACTAACATTTAGTTTTCAACAGCAGAGATTTGTTTAAACATTGTTTAAACGTTGTTTAAACGTTGCTGTCTGTATCTGTGACATTTGCAACATTGTTTCAATATTCAAATTCGATCTCCAGCTGTCGTATAGTAATGAACGTGTCGGGACGAGACCGACAGACAGACAGGCAACATTTCTCAGCCAATCAAAATCATGAATCAGCTGGAATAATTTTTATGGATACATACAAAGAAATGTCAATAGAAAACAGGTCAAAGGAAAGGAAGTTCAGCTAGTTTACAATCTTYCCAGCTTCAGTTTGATTGTGTTAGCTGTGTTGTTGACTAGCTCCTCTGAACAACAGTGTCCTGACGAGTGAGCACATTTTCTACGCCATCGCGCCTCACTAGCCCGTTTTTACGGATGTATCCAAATAAACGTCACTAGAAAACAGCTTAAACAAATGCAAATGCAGCTACTTTTGCTGCAGTGAGTGATCTTTGCTGCAGAGAGTGATCTTTGCTGCAGTGAGTGATCTTTGCTGCAGTGAGTGATCTTTGCTGCAGTGAGTGATCTTTGCTGTAGTGAGTGATCTTTGCTGCAGAGAGTGATCTTTGCTGCAGTGAGTGATCTTTGCTGCAGTGAGTGATCTTTGCTGCAGTGAGTGATATTTGGATTCAAGTGATTGTGATAGATGGGCACACTTTTACTTTATGAATCCCAAAAAGTGAGGACTACTTTACATACAGCACTTTGAGTAAAACCCGTCCCATTGCAGCCAGGAGACCGGGGTCCAGTCCCACGCTCTTACATGTGTACTGTATGAGGCTCAACATCTCATCCTGCGGCTACATTATGTGAACTTCTCTGTGGACGGATGCCAACATGAGAAAGATATACCTAGCATCATAGTGTAACATTGACATTTCACAGTGCAGCTTTGCTTGGGTTACTAAATGCTTACAGAGCATGTTCATCACATAACCAGCTAAATGTTTTATTTAAACATTTACATGCTGACCACACTGCCCGCGTCACGTGCATGAGCGTTGCAAAAATAAATGTACACATACATGTTATTCAATCATTGCACCCACACTGCTCGTGCGCGTCAACGAGCGTCTGTGTAGCCAGGCGCTAAAATAGAACTTGGTTCTATTTGTGACGCCTGACGAGCTGCAAGTCCCTCCTCTCCCATCTCCTCATTGGTTTTTAGGAGCATATACCCACGTGGGTGATTGACAGATGAACTGAGGTCCACACTCCAGTCCAGTTGGTGGTGGTAATGCACCTTAAAGTTGGTTGCCAACCGCCATATAAAGTCCACAGAAGAAGAAGAAGCCTGAAGGAGGAGAGATTACTAGAAACTAACTAAATTTATCCTTTTATCTGTGGATTAATTGTCGGAGTAGAGGACCTTGTGCGTTTCAGCTAAAATAACAACCCAATGTTTATATCCCAGGACAAATAAGCTAGCAACAGCAAGCTAGCAAGCTAAATTGCCATAAATGTTTAATGCTTTTCAACCTGTCCCAATATTAATACAGTTGGTTCCGAGTTCGTTTTGATATTTCAACCTGCGTGTCCTGATCGCGTCTGGTGTGGGTGGACAAAATTAACATATGCTCGATGGCGCAGATGGACGTACGCGCACGAGCAGTCTGGTCAGCAGGCTGCATATTATACCATGTGATATAACTGTGGTGTAACTCTGATATTATATAATGTGATTTAACTGTGGTGTAACTGTGATATTATATAATGTGATTTAACTGTGGTGTAACTGGGATACGGTGGATCAGTACCAGAGGTATGATGCAGAGTAACCCAGTCACTCACCTATTAGATGGGTACATTAACCAAGTCACTCACCTATTAGATGGGTACATTAACCCAGTCACTCACCTATCAGATGGGTACATTAACCCAGTCACTCACCTATTAGATGGGTACATTAACCCAGTCACTCACCTATCAGATGGGTACAGTAACCCAGTCACTCATCCATCAGATGGGTACATTAACCCAGTCACTCCCCTATCAGATGGGTACAGTAACCCAGTCACTCACCTATTAGATGGGTACAGTAACCCAGTCACTCACCTCATTCAGTATGTGGTACATTCACACCAGTCACTCACCTATTAGATGGGTTACAGTAACCCAGTCACTCACCTATTAGATGGGTACAGTTAACCCAGTCACTCCCCTATCAGATGGGTACAGTAACCCAGTCATCTCACTCTATTAGATGGGTACAGTAACCCAGTCACTCACCATTCAGATGGGTACCATTAACCCAGTCACTCACCTATTAGATGGGTACAGTAACCCAGTCCTACTCACCTATTAGATGGGTACATTAACCAGTCACTCACCATTCAGTATGGGTACAGTAACCCAGTCACTCACCCATCAGATGGTACATTAACCCAGTCACTCACCTATTAGATGGGTACAGTAACCCAGTCACTCCCTATTAGATGGGTACATAACCAGTCACTCACCTATTAGATGGGTACATTAACCCAGTCACTCACCTATTAGATGGGTACATTAACCCAGTCACTCACCCATTAGATGGTGACAGTAACCCAGTCACTCACATCAGATGGGTACAGTAACCCAGTCACTCACCTATTAGATGGGTACAGTAACCCAGTCCTCACTCCATCATGATGGTCAGTAACCAGTCACTCACCCATCAGAGGTTACAGTAACCCAGTCACTCACCTATCAGATGGGTACATTAACCAGTCACTCACCTATTAGATGGGTACATTAACCCAGTCACTCACCTATTAGATGGGTACAGTAACCCAGTCACTCACCCATCAGATGGTCCAGTAACCCAGTCACTCACCTATCAGACGTACAGTAACCAGTCACTCACCCATAGATGGGTACATTAACCCAGTCACTCACCTATTAGATGGGTACATTAACCCAGTCACTCCCCTATCAGATGGTTACAGTAACCCAGTCATTCACCCATCAGATGGGTACATTACCCAGTCACTCACCTATTAGATGGGTACATTAACCCAGTCACTCACTATTAGATGGGTAACAGTAACCCAGTCACTCACCCATCAGATGGGTACAGTAACCCAGTCACTCACCTATCAGACGGGTACAGTAACCCAGTCACTCACCTATAGATGGGAACATTAACCAGTCCACTCACCTATCAGACGGGTACAGTAACCCAGTCACTCACCTATCAGATGGGTACATTAACCCAGTCACTCACCTATCAGACGGTACAGTAACCCAGTCACTCACCATCAGATGGGTACAGTAACCCAGTCACTCACCTATATAGATGGGTACAGTAACCCAGTCACTCACCTATTAGATGGGTACATTAACCCAGTCACTCACCTATTAGATGGGTACAGTAACCCAGTCACTCACCATCAGATGGGTACATTACCCAGTCACTCCCCCTATCAGATGGTTACATAACCCAGTCATCGCCCATCAGATGGTACATTAACCCAGTCACTCACCTATTAGATGGGTACATAACCCAGTCACTCACCTATTAGATGGGTACAGTAACCCAGTCACTCACCCATCAGATGGGTACAGTAACCCAGTCACTCACCTATCAGACGGGTACAGTAACCCAGTCACTCACCTATTAGATGGGTACATTAACCCAGTCACTCACCTATCAGACGGGTACAGTAACCCAGTCACTCACCCTATCAGATGGGTACATTAACCCAGTCACTCACCTATCAGATGGGTACAGTAACCCAGTCACTCACCATCAGATGGGTACAGTAACCCAGTCACTCACCTATTAGATGGGTACAGTAACCCAGTCACTCACCTATTAGATGGGTACATTAACCCAGTCACTCACCTATTAGATGGGTACAGTAACCCAGTCACTCACCTATCAGACGGTACAGTAACCCAGTCACTCCCCTATCAGATGGTACAGTAACCCAGTCACTCACCTATTAGATGGGTACATTAACCCAGTCACTCACCTATTAGATGGGTACATTAACCCAGTCACTCACCCATCAGATGGTTACAGTAACCCAGTCACTCACCCATCAGATGGGTTACATTAACCCAGTCACTCACCGATTAGATGGGTACAGTAACCCAGTCACTCACCTATTAGATGGGTACATTAACCCAGTCACTCACCCATCAGATGGGTACATTAACCCAGTCACTCACCTATTAGATGGGTACATTAACCCAGTCACTCCCCTATCAGATGGGTACATTAACCCAGTCACTCACCTATCAGATGGGTACAGTAACCCAGTCACTCACC
>NW_019942663.1:582525-601720 GCF_002910315.2 Salvelinus sp. IW2-2015 | reverse complement strand
GTGAGTGATATTTGGACTTTGGTCAAGTGATTGTGATAGATGGGCACACTTTTACTTTATGAATCCCAAAAAGTGAGGACTACTTTACATACAGCACTTTGAGTAAACCCGTCCCATTGCAGCCAGGAGACCGGGTCCAGTCCCACGCTCTTACATGTGTACTGTATGAGGCTCAACATCTCATCCTGCGGCTACATCATGTGAACTTCTCTGTGGACGGATGCCAACATGAGAAAGATATACCTAGCATCATAGTGTAACATTGACATTTCACAGTGCAGCTTTGCTTGGGTTACTAAATGCTTACAGAGCATGTTCATCACATAACCAGCTAAATGTTTTATTTAAACATTTACATGCTGACCACACTGCCCGCGTCACGTGCATGAGCGTTGCAAAAATAAATGTACACATACATGTTATTCAATCATTGCACCCACACTGCTCGTGCGCGTCAACGAGCGTCTGTGTAGCCAGGCGCTAAAATAGAACTTGGTTCTATTTGTGACGCCTGACGAGCTGCAAGCCTCCTCTCCCATCTCCTCATTGGTTTTTAGGAGCATATACCCACGTGGGTGATTGACAGATGAACTGAGGTCCACACTCCAGTCCAGTTGTGGTGGTAATGCACCTTAAAGTTGGTTGCCAACCGCCATATAAAGTCCACAGAGAAGAAGAAGCCTGAAGGAGGAGAGATTACTAGAAACTAACTAAATTTATCCTTTTATCTGTGGATTAATTGTCGGAGTAGAGGACCTTGTGCGTTTCAGCTAAAAAACAAACCCAATGTTTATATCCCAGGACAATAAGCTAGCAACAGCAAGCTAGCAAGCTAAATTGCCATAAATGTTTAATGCTTTTCAACCTGTCCCAATATTAATACAGTTGTTCCGAGTTCGTTTTGATATTTCAACCTGCGTGTCCTGATCGCGTCTGGTGTGGGTGGACAAAATTAACATATGCTCGATGGCGCAGATGGACGTACGCGCACGAGCAGTCTGGTCAGCAGGCTGCATATTATACCATGTGATATAACTGTGGTGTAACTCTGATATATATAATGTGATTTAACTGTGGTGTAACTGTGATATTATATAATGTGTGATTTAACTGTGGTGTAACTGGGATACGGTGGATCAGTACCAGAGGTATGATGCAGAGTAACCCAGTCACTCACCTATTAGATGGGTACATTAACCAGTCACTCACCTATTAGATGGGTACATTAACCCAGTCACTCACCTATCAGATGGGTACATTAACCCAGTCACTCACCTATTAGATGGGTACATTAACCCAGTCACTCACCTATCAGATGGTACAGTAACCAGTCACTCATCCATCAGATGGGTACATTAACCCAGTCACTCCCTATCAGATGGGTACAGTAACCCAGTCACTCACCTATTAGATGGGTACAGTAACCCAGTCACTCACCCATCAGATAGGTACATTAACCCAGTCACTCACCTATTAGATGGTTACAGTAACCCAGTCACTCACCTATTAGATGGGTACATTACCCAGTCACTCCCCTATCAGATGGGTACAGTAACCCAGTCACTCACCTAATAGAGGGTACAGTAACCAGTCACTCACCCATCAGATGGTACATTAACCCAGTCACTCACCTATTAGATGGGTACAGTAACCCAGTCACTCACCTATTAGATGGTACATTAACCCAGTCACTCACCCATCAGATGGGTACAGTAACCCATCACTCACCATCAGATGGTACATTAACCCAGTCACTCACCTATTAGATGGGTACAGTAACCAGTCACTCACCTATTAGATGGGTACATTAACCCATCACTCACCTATTAGATGGGTACATTAACCCAGTCACTCACCTATTAGATGGGTACATTAACCCAGTCACTCACCCATCAGATGGTTACAGTAACCCAGTCACTCATCCATCAGATGGGTACAGTACCCAGTCACTCACCTATTAGATGGTACAGTAACCCAGTCACTCACCCATCAGATGGGTACAGTAACCAGTCACTCACCCATCAGATGGTTACAGTAACCCAGTCACTCACCCATCAGATGGGTACATTAACCCAGTCACTCACCTATTAGATGGGTACATTAACCCAGTCACTCACCTATTAGATGGTACAGTAACCCAGTCACTCACCCATCAGATGGGTACAGTAACCCAGTCACTCACCTATCAGACGGGTACAGTAACCCAGTCACTCACCCATCAGATGGGACATTAACCCAGTCACTCACCTATTAGATGGGTACATTAACCCAGTCACTCCCTATCAGATGGTTACAGTAACCCAGTCATTCACCCATCAGATGGGTACATTAACCCAGTCACTCACCTATTAGATGTGGTACATTAACCCAGTCACTCACTATTAGATGGGTACAGTAACCCAGTCACTCACCCATCAGATGGGTACAGTAACCCAGTCACTCACCTATCAGACGGGTACAGTAACCCAGTCACTCACCTATTAGATGGTACATTAACCCAGTCACTCACTATCAGACGGGTACAGTAACCCAGTCACTCACCTATCAGATGGGTACATTAACCCAGTCACTCACCTATCAGACGGTACAGTAACCCAGTCACTCACCACAGATGGGTACAGTAACCCAGTCACTCACCTATTAGAATGGGTACAGTAACCAGTCACTCACTATTAGATGGGTACATTAACCCAGTCACTCACCTATTAGATGGGTACAGTAACCCAGTCATCACCATCAGATGGGTACATTAACCAGTCACTCCTATCAGAATGTTACATAACCCAGTCATTCACCCATCAGATGGTACATTAACCCAGTCACTCACCTATTAGATGGGTACATTAACCCAGTCACTCACCATTTAGATGGTACAGTAACCCAGTCACTCACCCATCAGATGGGTACAGTAACCCAGTCACTCACCTATCAGACGGGTACAGTAACCCAGTCACTCACCTATTAGATGGGTACATTAACCCAGTCACTCACCTATCAGACGGGTACAGTAACCCAGTCACTCACCTATCAGATGGGTACATTAACCCAGTCACTCACCTATCAGAGGTACAGTAACCCAGTCACTCACCCATCAGATGGGTACAGTAACCCAGTCACTCACCTATTAGATGGGTACAGTAATCCAGTCACTCACCTATTAGAGGGTACATTAACCCAGTCACTCACCTATTAGATGGGTACAGTAACCCAGTCACTCACCTATCAGACGGTACAGTAACCCAGTCACTCCCCTATCAGATGGGTACAGTAACCCAGTCACTCACCTATTAGATGGGTACATTAACCCAGTCACTCACCTATTAGATGGGTACATTAACCCAGTCACTCACCCATCAGATGGTACATTAACCCAGTCACTCACCGATTAGATGGGTACAGTAACCCAGTCACTCACCTATTAGATGGGTACATTAACCCAGTCACTCACCCATCAGATGGGTACATTAACCCAGTCACTCACCTATTAGATGGGTACATTAACCAGTCACTCCCCTATATCAGATGGGTACATTAACCCAGTCACTCACCTATCAGATGGGTACAGTAACCCAGTCACTCACCCATCAGATGGGTACATTAACCCAGTCACTCCCCTATCAGWTGGGTACATTAACCCAGTCACTTCCCTATCAGATGGGTATAGTAACCCAGTCACTCACCTATCAGATGGG
Organism: Salvelinus sp. IW2-2015; assembly: GCF_002910315.2. Lineage (NCBI taxonomy): Eukaryota > Metazoa > Chordata > Actinopteri > Salmoniformes > Salmonidae > Salvelinus > Salvelinus sp. IW2-2015. The sequence goes on along the minus strand of NW_019942663.1, from coordinate 598,028 downwards.
TACATTAACCCAGTCACTCACCTATCAGATGGGTGCATTAACCCAGTCACTATCAGATGGGTACAGTAACCCAGTCACTATCAGATGGGTACAGTAACCCAGTCATTTACCTATCGTATCAGATACAGGGTACAGTCAAGCAGTGTTCCTGACGGTCTATTTAACCTGCTGAGGACATATATCATCCTTAACTCCTCCCCCTTTTACCCCCCCCCCCCCCCCCACACACACACATACAGTCACCTTTGACCCTTTGATATTGACGTCCTCTAGTCTCAGACGACAGCTCTACTGACTGAAGGTCCTCCTTTTGTGTGCATACGAACACACAAGTTTAGCATCAGTGAATATTTTCAAACTAAAGCGCACGTTGGGATTCAGCTACATTGGTCAGTCTCAGATTGTAGAATAGAAGTTGCACTCGTCAGTGACGTGGTAGTTAGGGTCTGACTCGGCACCTGTTCCTTTGTGTTAGCGCCCCTTCCATGTCCCCCTAGGTGATCCCCTCCCAAGTCTCTCCCAACCCCCCCCTCACTAGGTTACAGGATAACCTTGCCTTGCCATTAACCCACTGCCTTTCCTCCCCTTCCTCTCATCCTTCCATCTCTCCAACCGCCCCAATGACCGTAGCCAAGATGTCCGTCTACCAGAGAATGACGCTGGCATGTTGTTTTGATTGCGGCCGTTCAGAGCGTGACTGCTCTCGCATGTCAGCCAATGTGCATCACCATAGTAACGCGAAGGACACCCTTCAACAGCGTGGCTTCCCTCTCTCTCCTGTCTCTCTTAATGATCGCTCGACCACTTTACGTGCCTGTAAGTTGTCAACGTGACACACACAGCGTGTGTCATCCATGTGTGTGTGTCTGTGTCTGTGTGTGTGTGTTTGTGTGTGCATGACCATGCAGCACAAAGTMTTTTGGTTTGTGTGTTTTCTGTGTCGTTTAGAATGCATTAATAGTCTACATATGTGAGTTTTGTTTAGCGACTGCCGTGATTGTTGATGTTGTCGATTGATGTTGGAGATGAAGTGTTAATGATGACGTTGGTTATCTTGTCGTGTCTTTGTCCTGCTACTAGTTGTCTTCTAGAGCATGCTATGTTAGTCTGGAATGTGTTTTAAAGCTGTTTTGGTTATCCTTTAGTAAGTGACACATTATTTACCGTTTTATAGTTGGTTATTTAGTTGGTTTAAGGTTAGAAGAAATACTGTTTATTGACCAAATTCTATATTTCTGCTAATGTTACAGTGTTTTGTTAGTGGACAAAATACCAATTCTGCTCGGCTTTATTATTTGTAATGTTTATAATCTAATATTATTGTAGTAGGGTTTCATACTACTGTAGCCTATATGTTACCAACCGTAGGACGTTTACATTTGTTTACTAGTGACCTGGATCACGCTCGCTCAATTACAGTAGATGCTTTCAGATTCAAGGGGCTGTAAGACAACACAATTTGCCAAGAAACAAGTCCCTACAGACAGAAATACAGACATGGAGCCGAGGGGGGCTCTAGTCTCCGATAACTAAAGCATTTTATATCTCTCTGAGTGTGTCAGAGCATGACGTCATCGACCCACACTAGTGTATGTTGTGTAGCATGGGAAGAGCAGAATATGCAATGTGTTCTTACATGTTACTTTGAAATATAAAGTCAGTCCACATTTGTTAAATAAGCAAACTTTATTTAATTTAAAATCAAAAGCAGATCTGCAGCACATAGTCTAGTCTCTGGGGCTGTCCTCTCCCCCCGAGRCGCAGCATGTCTTCCAGACAGGGCTGTTGTGGATGTGACTAGCTGACTTGCCATAGTCTGGCTGCATGGCTAAGTTAGCAGAGAATGCTCTAGAGTCGCTGTCTACACGGTGTGCGGAACGCTGAGAGCGGGGCCTCATGCGGGTTGACATGAAAATTATGTTTGCATTTTCATTTTGGGAGTGTTACCAGTTGTCATGAAACTCAGGGTGACAGTTCCTAACCCCTAGGCCGCCCAGAACCCCTCCCTCCTCCCCTCCTCCCCTCCCCCTCTCTCGCTCACTCTCATTCCATCTCTCTCTCCATTTCTCTCTCTCTCTCTCTCTCTCGCTCTATCCCTCCCCCCCATCTCTCTCTCGCTCTTCTTCGGGTGGCAGGTAGCCTAGCGGTTAAGCGCGTTGGGCCAGTAACCAAAAGGTTGCTGGTTAGACTCCCCGAGGCGGCCAGGTGAAAAAAATCTGCCATTCCTCCCTTGAGCAATGCAGTTTACCGTCAACAACTGCTCCTTGGGTGCTGTGGACGTCGATTAAGGCAGTCCCCCCCACACCACTCTGATTCAGAGGGGTTAAATGTGGAAGACACTTTTCGGTTCACTGAATTTCAGAACTGACTAGGTGTCCCTCTGTTCATTCTCTTGTTGTGGGACAGATGCTAGCCTGTTAGTTCTGTGCCGGCCAATCGCAGGCGACAGATGCCAGGACCAGCATGCTCCCTGGTTGAACATGTCCTCTCACTGTCCTGCCATTAGCTAAAAAACCTGACCTTTATGTGGTACTCTACAGGGGTCCAATGGGTAAGGTATTGTTGAATATGTTGGACTCTACAGGGGTCCAATAGGTAAGGTATTGTTGAATATGTTGGACTCTACAGGGGTCCAATGGGTAAGGTATTGTTGAATATGTTGGACTCTACAGGGGTCCAAAAGCTGACTTACAGAAAGTAAAACGTGGAATCTGGGATACTCTTTTTCATGGGGAGTAGGGAAAACCTTTCCTTTATAAATGTACTGTTCTATAGGTCTCAGTCACGATGTATGAAGTACTGTATGTGTCAGTAACAATACGGTTTATCATTTTAAGTTAACCATTCATAATTTCAGCTCCCTGATCAAGGAAGTATCACAGTCTGACTTAAGTATTAAACCTTTGTCCAAGGAGGGGGTGTGGGGGTGGGGGGGCATCTCCTAACGTCTTGGGGATCTGGAAACATTTTGAATACTGAAGTCAATCTGATGAGATCTGGCTGAGCTGACGGCATCACCGCACGTCATTGAAACATCCTTATTTTTTACTAACCAATTGTTATTTTCCATTGCTTGGTTCCATTTTGTCTTCGAGGCACACCTCAGTTCAGAAGTGCCTTAAAGAGATTGAACCCAACAGCAGCTTGACAAACTGACATTATAACCTTCCGTTATAACCTGTATTATCAGTCTATATAATTTGCTCTCATTGCAACAACCCTGTAACTTGTCATTGTCTTTGCATCTTTCTCAGCAAAAAATAACTATAACGGATATATCAAATCAAGTAAGTTTTGATTTCCATGTATGTTTTTTGTTATTAAATTTGTTTCTTATATGTTGTTAACCCTCCTCTCAGTCCCCTGTCCATTCCCTGCCTCCATCTTTCTGACTGTGTCTATCTAACTCTCCATATTTTCCTGTTTGCTCGTCAGCAGGTTTGGGGTCATTTCAGTTAAATAATTATTTCAGGAAGTAAACTGAATTTCCAATTCCAGTTKTCCTTCATTTCTATGAGAGTTTCTGTTTACTTCCTGAATTGACAGAATTTAAATATAATTGACCTCAACCCAGCTCGCCAGTTGCTGTGTTTCACTGCTCAATAATCCGACATCCTCAATCACTGACGTTGAAAAAGACACTGTCTATTACTGGACTGGTCTTTGTGTCTTTAGGAGGGAGGTTGGTGTCTGTCTGTTGCCCTGTGACAGAAAATACTGTACAGTAGGCTGTCATGGTACGCGAGGCAAATTAACTACGTACATCTTTCATGATAACATTACATTTTTAGAAACACAGAACAATGTGTGTTTTTCAGTTTTATCCCAATACTTTATGTTTCAGTAAATATTAGTTTTAATTTGAGCAGTAGATGGTGCTACTGCTCTAAGGCAGTGTATCTCTGGATATTAGCACTAAGATCACTGCACTGTAGAGTAAAGCATTGTAGGTCTCCGATAACAGTTATGTCTGGTGAATCTCAAGAGAACCTGGAATCAAACGGCTACCAAAACCAATCAAACGGATACCAAAACCAATCAGACGGATACCAAAACCAATCAGACGGATACCAAAACCAATCAAACGGCTATCACAACCAATCAAACGGCTACCAAAACCAATCAGACGGATACCAAAACCAATCAGACGGATACCAAAACCAATCAAACGGATACCAAAACCAATCAGACGGATATCAAAACCAATCAGACGGATACCAAAACCAATCAGACGGATACCAAAACCAATCAGACGGATACCAAAACCAATCAAACGGCTACCAAAACCAATCAAACGGCTACCAAAACCAATCAAACGGATACCAAAACCAATCAAACGGCTACCAAAACCAATCAAACAGGTACCAAAACCAATCAGACGGCTATCAAAACCAATCAAACAGGTACCAAAACCAATCAAACGGATACCAAAACCAATCAAACGGCTACCAAAACCAATCANACCAATCAAACGGATACCAAAACCAATCAAACGGCTACCAAAACCAATCAGACGGCTACCAAAACCAATCAAACAGGTATCAAAACCAATCAAACAGGTATCAAAACCAATCAAACAGGTATCAAAACCAATCACATGAATAAGCTATTGGATCACACAATTAACTTGTTTAGGAATTATTTTTTTAGATTGACAATGACAAAACATAATTATTGAGCGTTATTTAGGAGGGGTATGGATAGTACAGTTCTCTACGATTTTCACAATTCATTCCAAGTAGTGGTTGACGAGACAACGTTACTATAGACCATCTAGAGTAGAGGGTCTTAGAAAGTCAGGACATCTGCCACAATGTGTTGTCCCTGCTGTAAAGCTGTGCGTGTTTGACGTGGGACAGATGAGTGCAGGAGATTTAGGGCCAGAACGGTAATGTATTAGACAGCTGACCGTTTAAATAATCATCTCTATACAAATTGGCTTCTGATCCCAGCTAGCTTTGTGAGAAGTGGAAAGATTATTTTTTTTCCTTCCTGAGGGTATTGTTAGATTTTTAGTCATAATAAATAAAATAAAATGTCTCTTTTTAACACTAGGAAACTAGATAAGTCAAAACTAAATAAACACATTTATTTTGCAGCTTTGATTAGGGATTCAAACAGTTTGAATTTATTAGGTTTGTTGTGATAAAATATGTTAAGTTCATCCCTTTCAGATGTCGGTTGTAAATGTCTGTTGTCATGTGATTATTCTCATAGTAGAATAGTAGAACAATCAAAATAGCACCTGAGAGCCTGTTGATTAATTCATGTTTATTATGAATATCAAAGTAAATGTCCTATCTAACATTTTCATTTTAAGAGTCTACTTCTAGTCGTTAAGTGGTGTTTAATAACAATGAGTTTCTTAATTATTGAACTATTCATATTTTTTATGCCATAAAGAATGATCCCCAACTTAAAATAATGGTGAATGACACGTCTGTAAAATAAAATTCCCACTGATATTCGGTCCATTATGAAGTCAGTTGAATTCAACCCCACAGCACCTAATTTACAGACAGTGTAGACATGTAAATAATCTATGGTTCTTCTCTAGTGCTGATTTTCATTCTTCTCTATCCGACAGTTCAAGACGACCCCTTTATCAAAAGGTCAACCTATCAGAAACAGTCTATTCAGGGCTCCCGAGTGCCGCAGCGGTCTAAGGCACTGCATCTCAGTGCTAGAGGCGTCACTACAGACCCTGGTTCGATTCCAGGCTGTATCACAACCGGCCATGATTGGGAGTCCCATAGGACGGCGCACAATTGGCCCAGCGTCATCCGGGTTAGGGTTTGGCCCGGGGCTGGCCATCATTCTAAATAAGAATTTGTTCTTAACGGACTTGGCTAATTAAATGAAGATAAACAATWATTGAACCACAACTCCATGACCAATGCAGCCCACCGTAAAGCAGCAACAGTGGAGTAGTATTGCCCATGTCTGGGTCAATTCCTCTAGTCAACAACCGTAAAGGAAGCCTGCAGTCTTCCAGGCCCTCAGTGTTAATGTATAGCCTCCGAGGCTCCCGAGAGCTGGTCCAGGGGGGTAGGCAGCAGAGGATGCCAGCAGGCTGCTAGTTAAATACAGATACCAGCCCAGTCACTCCAGTAATACCACCCTGCTCAATATGAGACACTGTACATGTGAGAACCCTACGTGTGGCGCCATGGCTAGTTTGGCCCCTGCTCACCACTAGATAACATCACACAACGTGTTGTGTTTTAGACTGTAGCTAAGTGGAGTGGATGCAAGCCCCCATCGGGTTGAACCACTGTGCGGCTCAATGATACTAGCTAACATCACAACACTTCGGTGACTGAGGCTGCTGCTAGGCTGGAGTGGAGCACTGGGGTTGTAAGCCCCCTTGAGGTCTTGTGTGGCTAGGCTTTACGACGCCCTGCTCGACACAACGCATGTGTTTGTGACTGAGGCAGAGGCTGTACTGCTGGGGTGGAGTGGTTGCATGTGTAACATTCCTTGCTAATGACCCAGTGTGTGCAGCTGTCAGCTGGGAACTACTAAATATTGAACACACTGACTGAGGAATCTCCAGCCACTCCACCCCACTCCACCGTTGCTTCACTACTGTCATAGATAAACAGGCCAGCGATTGGAGGTTAGCCCAGGATATTTTTTAGTATTTTTTTTGTTTTTGGTTACTACCCCTTTTTCTCCCCAATTTCATGGTATCCAATTGGTAGTTACAGTCTTGTCTCATCGCTGCAACACCTGTACGTACTCAGGAGAGGCGAAAGTCAAAAGCCGTGCGTCCTCCGAAGCACAACCCAACCAAGCCGCACTGCTTCTTGACACAATGCCCACTTAACCAAGAAGCCAGCCACTGTGTCGCGTGCACTGCGCCCGGCCCACCACAGGAGTCGCTAGTGCGCGAAACCCGGACGACGCTGGGCCAATTGTGCATCGCCACCATGGGTCTCCCGGTCGCGGCCGGCTGAGACAGAGCCTGGACTCGAACCAAGAATCTCTAGTGGCACAGCTAGCACTGCAATGCAGTGCCTTAGACCACTGCGCCACTCGGGACACCTGGACCAGGATATTTCACGTTATTCATTTTAATGTATGAGTTACATTCTAGTTTCCTTTTTTTACAGGAAGGTCGGGTTGAAACACATTGTGTCGTGTTGACAGTCTGAAACATAATTTAAAACCACTTATCTCTTTCTACTGATTTGGTCTGTTTGTATCCCAAATGACACCCTGTTTCCTAGTGCACTACTATGGGACCTGGTCTATAGGGAATAGGGTGCTATTTGGGACAGAGTCCTGGTTTTGTATATCTAGCTCGTTAGAACTCAACACGGGTGCTAATATGGTTAGTCATGTATTAAAGATCTATGCCAGTTCTGGACTTACTAGATTTACACATCTAGTTTTTCTGGATCTATGTCAAGTAATGCAAGGGGGAAAAAATGGCACAGCAGCCATTTTGGGAGGGGGTGTGGATGACCACACACCATAGCAGCCATTTTGGAGACGGCGGGTTGGATACACACACATAGCATCCATTTTGGAGGGGTTGGATGACCACACACCATAGCAGTCATTTTGGGAGGGTGTGTGGATGACCACACACCATAGCAGTCATTTTGGGAGGGGTGTGGATGACACACACCATGAAGTCATTTTGGAGGGGTGTGGATGACCACACACCATAGCAGTCATTTTGGGAGGGGTGTGGATGACCACACACCCATAGCAGTCATTTTGGGAGGGGGTGTGGATGACCACACACCATAGCAGTCATTTTGGGAGGGGGTGTGGATGACCACACACCATAGCAGTCATCTTGTTGATTTTAGATGTCAACTTGCTGTTTTTATTTCATTTTCATTTTCACTCAACTGGCACTGAGGAGCGGCTTTCTCTTCACGTGTAGAAATGTGATATCAGCTAGCATAAAGAATTTGCCTGATTCATTTTCACTGGCGGGCGAAACTTGTCGTTCTTTTTTTTTCTTCTTTTTTTTGCGAAGAGAAGAGCCCTGGGTCGGTGTAGTTTCATGTAGTGGTAAAGACAATGTCCAAGGGGCAGCTGAGCTGTGAATAAATCACAGTGGCACTCAGACCAAGCTAATTACACGAGCCAAGGGCATCGGCAGTCAGTGTCATTAGGCCCCGAGAAGAGAGAGGAAACTAAAGACCAGCCATCTCCGATGCATTCAGACTTTGGAACAAAGGGCCCATATTTATGATGTCGTCTCTGTGATATTTATGCTTTATTATCTTAATCAGATGAACGTTCTGAGAGATTTGCATAGCCAGCAGTAGAAGCATCTTAAAGTAACTGCCCAGTGTTCTCAGATTTCTATGAAATATGACCTATAAAACAGTTTTCCTTCCAAAAATGGTTAATCTGGTATGTTAAAAGAAGCTTTTCTGTGTTTGAATGGTGTGGGCGTACCCCAACAACAGAATGGTGTTGGTCTATAGCTGTCATAAAAAATATTTATGTGAGTAGAGTGCTGATTATCGAGCTCATCTTCCTCTAGACAGTTGATTGGCCAGCTCATCCACCTCAGAGAGATGACATCATGTTCTATGAGGAAATAGCATGCCTTTTTTAAAACGATCTGTTTGAGATACAAGTTTGACATTTTACATTTACATTTAGGTCATTTAGCAGACGCTCTTATCCAGAGCGACTTACAAATTGGTGCATTCACCTTATGATATCCAGTGGAACAACCACTTTACAAGTAGTGATCTAACTCTTTTAAGGGGGGGGGGGGGGGGGGGGGGTTAGAAGGATTATTACTTTACTTTATCCTATATGGGGTTATTGAAGTGTTTTTTCCCCTCCTATTCATGCTTTGGCCACAAATACACGTAAAGAGTCAACAACATTATTTGCATATAAGTTAACAGAGAATGAACTTTTACAAGTGATTTTCCCTGGGCAGTTCCTTTAAGTTTCTATTGTAATGATTTAATAGGACATGGACATATGTTTATTGAATTAGCATACATACTGGGGTTAATGCATGTGTCACAGTCGGTCACACACTCCCAATGATACTTATTCCAAAGGGTTGATTTCATTGTGCATTTTTAAACTAGAATGATTCAGAAATGGCCATTGAGGATGATTACAATTTATATACAAAATTTGAACAGATATATACAGTATTAAGCTAGAAACGGAAAAGAGATATAAGTATAATTTGTAAATGCCATTAAAATGTGGGCTTGGTTTTTAGTGTGATGTTACAATACTGGGGCGGCAGGTAGCCTAGTGGTTAGAGCGTTGGGCCAGTAACYGAAAGGTTGCTAGATCGAATTCCCGAGTTGACATGGTAAAAAAAAATCTGTTGTTCTGCCCCTGAACGAGGCAGTTAACCCCACTGTTCCTAGGCCGTCATTGTAAATATGAATTTGTTCTTAAATGACTTGCCTAATAAAATAGATACAGTGTTGTTGTCATATAATATTATACGCACAGTATGTAGGATACTGTAAGAGATTCAATAAGTCAGATTTACAGTAAGTCAGATTTACAGTAAATCAGATTTACAGTAAATCAGATTTACAGTAAGTCAGATTTACAGTAAGTCAGATTTACAGTAAGTCAATGGTATATTAAATGAGAAGCATGATGGTGATGGCACTGCAGCATGTTGCATCATTATGTTTACACTAACGCAGACGATGTTCACATGCATTTTTATTGAGTTGCATTTGGGGGATTTGTCAGGTCGTACTACTGTATCATGCATTACATCCGTCCCGTCCTTACCCCTTCCTCACCCTGTGGTCTCCTGTTCCTCTAGTCTCCTGTTCCTGATTCTAACCTGTCTTGCCTCTTTTGCTTTGGGAGCTTCTCTGACTTTGAACCGATTGTGCTGTGTTGTCTTGGGTGTACTAACTTACAGTAAATGTATAAGACTTACTGTATGTGATCTCACCTAGCCATTCCTTGGCTCCTCCCACTCTCGCCTGTTACTGCAGTGGAAGAGGAGCAGCAGTCAGCTGTTTCGCCTAAAAAGAAACAAGGCAATGGAAACACGAGGAACTCACCCAACAGTTCACCAAAAATGATGAGGTAAGACAACAGCTTCAAGAGAGCACTATCTGTCAGTACTGTTCCGTTAGTGTTTCTTTATATGTGACCGGATTCAGGATCGTAGGCGTTTGACGCTCTTTTCTACTTCACAGTAGGGCCGTTAAAAAAATGATATTTGTATTTTTTTGGCAGAAATGCCTTCTTGAACATGGAAACTTTCGTATGCATTGATTACAGACTGGTCTGGGATTAGTTAATACTGTATGATTTAAAAAATAATATTATGAGCCTAGTTTAGCCAAGGAGAAAGCACTGAGCTATGTAGTGAGAAAGGCAGGATCCCTGATTGGTTGAGATAATGGAGGTGGATAATAGAGACACTACTTCCTGGAGGACGATACCATGCTGACTCGTTTGTTTATTCTTAAGGAGATGAGTGGGGCTAAGGCTTAAGAGGGTTTGAACGACGCTGACTCAAGTGATTTCTTTCTCCTGGGAGAACAAGTTTATCAAATTTACAAGATGCAGAACTTTCCCATGTTTCCCCCAACTGCAGTGTATGATATACCATTTTGATTTAATCAGACTAAGACCTTTTCATGTTGTAGCTGAACCGGACGCTAACGCATCACAGTATGTATGTACACAAGCTTCACTTATTTTTCTTAAAGCCAAGTCTGCAAAATTTGACACTTGCTCACCTTCCTGAATTCAGTCACAAGTTATAGTCGTTACAACCGTGATGATACATATTACACAGAATAAGAACAAGAGCGAGACAGAGAACTCTCTAAAGCTGAAACATTTCTACTCTGTCAATTTGTCAGCTGTTAAAGACAAGACATAAGCTTTAATATTTATTTCATGAGAGAGACAGACCGACCATGAGAAGCGCTTTGAGTAATACTCTAGCTTTAAGACCTGAACTGTCACCCCTCCCAGTCCCATCCACATGTACTGGACCTTTAAACAGCAGTGACACTAATGACAGCACCAACCAATCAGAGAGACTCCTGTGGTTCTATCGCCCCAGGCAACTCTATTGTAGCGATCCCTTTGAGTTCTATTTTTGGTTCATAAGACCACGGGTGATATAGCTCATCGCCATCCAAACTGAAAATCAAATGCTACCTTGCTTTTATCTTGTCCCATGGAATTAATTGAGTGTTTATTGATTTTGACGGGTGATAGGAACTGCTATTCAACACACGAGGCCATTAGAAGGAATAGAAGAACCATTATCTGTAATGGCTCTCGTTGGTGGTAGGAAGAGTAGACCAAAGCGCAGCGTGGAAAGTGTTCATGATTCTTTTATAAAAAAAAACACTCAAACAAAATAACAAAAGCGAAAACGAAAGCCCGCAGTTCTGTCAGGCTAAGACACTAAACAGAAAACAAGATCCCACAACCTAATGGTGGGAAAAAGGGCTGCCTAAGTATGATCCCCAATCAGAGACAACGATAGACAGCTGCCTCTGATTGGGAACCACACTCGGGCCAAAAACAAAGAAACAGAAGACATAGAATTTCCCACCCGAGTCACACCCTGACCTAACCAAACATAGAGAATAATAAGGATCTCTAAGGTCAGGGCGTGACATTATCATTCAAGGGGAAAGGTAATAGAAGAACCAGGTCAGAGGGAAGTCACACGGCAGAGTATGGAACAACTGCAAACATCTCTGCATAAAATATGATTGAATTCTACTGTACATTGCTATTGTATATAGTTTGTGTAAAAGCAAGTTGTTAATTGAAGGTACCTCCAAGCTAGTTATAGTAGTACTACATCTTACAGTTACCAACAAACATTTGCTCACCTGCTTACATGAGGAAATCATATTTTGCACAGAAACTAAACCGTGCCCCTGTTTGCCACATAATTTATGCATGTTTTCTTTGATCTGTTTGACTGGTAATATTTATTTGGAGGCATTTGGCCTCTTCTGATTTGCTTCAAAGTGTTGTCAGAGCTGTACAGTAGAGCTTTCGGAGGTTTCCCTGCCTCCTGGGAAGCTGGTGGAAGCTCTGGGGATATTTTAATGTTATTCAGACTAAGGCCTTTTCATGTTATAGCCCTTAGCTAAACGAACGCTAACGCACCACAGTGTGTATGTGTTTATTTTATATACAGTGGCAATGTGTGTCTAAGACAATTTTTACCCTCTGGACATTAAAGTTCATCCTATCCTATCATACTCCGCTGTTAGCCATGCTAATACTGCTGGGTATACAAGTGGATCTGATCTAGTACAGTATACAGGTGGACCTAATCTAATACAGTATACTGATCTGATCTAGTACTGTATACAGGTGGATCTAATGTAGTACAGTATACAGGTGGACTAATCTAATTACAGTATAGCTGATCTGATCATAATCTGTATACTGATCTGATCTATACTGTATACAGGACATGTAGTACAGGTAGGTGGATCTGATCTAGTACATGTATACTGATATGATCTAGTAACTTTATACGATCTTGAATCTAATACTGTATATGATCTATCTAGTACTGTAAACAGGTGGATCTGATTTAGTACAGTATACAGGTGGATTGATTAGTACGGTATAACGATCTGATCTAATCTGTTAATACAGGTGATCTAATTGTAGTGTATACAGGTGATCTAATCTAGATACAGTAAACTGATAGATCTAATACTATACTGATCTGATAGTATCTGATAAGTACTACATCTAAGTACTGTATCTGATCTGATCTATACTGTATACTGATCTGATCTAGTACTGTATACTATATGATCATAAGTATCTATATCCTGATTGATCCTATAGCTGTAATACAGGGTGATCTGATCTAGTACTGTATACAGTGGATCTGATCTAGTACTGTATACAGGTGATCTGATCTATACTGTATACAGGTGGATCTGATCTAATACTGTATACTGATCTGATCTAGTACTGTATACAGGTGATCTGATCTAGTACTGTATACGGTGATCTGATCTAGTACTGTATACAGGTGATCTGACTATACTATTACAGATCTGTCTATACTGAACAGGTGGATCTGTCTAGTACTGTATACAGGTGGATCTGATCTAGTACTGTATACAGGTGGATCTGATCTAGTACTGTATACAGGGGAATCTGATTAATACTGTATACTGATCTGATCTAGTACTGTATACTGATCTGATCTTAGTACTGTATACTGATCTAATCTAATACGTATCAGGTGGATCTAATCATACTGTATACAGGTGGATCTATCTAATATGTACAGGTGGATACTGATAATACTATACATGTATAACTGATCTGACTTCTAGTATGTACTATGATCTGATTAGTGACTGTTCTATAGGACTGTCTACATACTGTAATAAGATGATCTAATATATGTATACAGTGGATCTAATCTATACTGTATACAGGTGGATCTATCTAATACTGTATACGTGATCTGATCTAGTACTGTATACTGAACTTAATCTTTTCATGAAATACTAAGGTGCTTTTACTGCGATGTGCATCGTCTGCGTGGCTGTCCTTGCTGCGCTGCCTGTGTCTGTCTAAGGCTGTCTGGCTGTCTTGGCTGTCTGGCTGTCTGCGCCTGGCTGTCTGGCTGTCTGCTGTCCTGGCTGTTCTGTGCTGCTGGCGTCTGGTGCCTTGGCTGCCTGGCTGTCCTTTTGGCTTTTTGCCTGGCTGTCTGGCTGTCTGGCTGCTGGCCTGTCTGGCTAGTCTGGGCTGCTGGTGTCTGTCTGGCTGCCTGGCTGCCTGGCTGTCTGGCTGCCTGGCTGCCTGGCTGTCTGGCTGCCTGGCTGCCTGGCTGCCTGGTTGCCTGGCTGTCTGGCTGCCTGTCTGTCTGTCTGTCTGGCTGCCTGGCTGTCTGGCTGCCTGGCTGTCTGGCTGCCTGCACTGTGAACTCGAAGAAGCGATTGTTTGCAGTAGCCTAAGGGATACTTTATTTCTACAAGCTGATAGAAAAAACATCTGGTTACGTATACCATGTGTTTTCTACAGGACCTGGGGGCCCCACGGCCCTTGTAAATAAGTAATGATCAACAGATTGGCTGTGGGTTTTTGAAAAGCATGCCTTTGTCAGTTTGTATGATGGGGGGGGGATTTTCAAAGCCATTGCCTGATTCCATTGCCTGCTGGAGCGGAGCGGGAGGGAGTGAATGCTCATTCACAGCTAGGAGCTACAGTGCTCTTACTAAAGGGAATGTTGGAAGAGCCCCTTTTAAAAGGCCCAGCTTCTAGCAGAGTTTCCACTCAGTTGAGCTGTCAACTCCTATGTTCTAAAATGCATGGATTTTCTATGCTACTGATGTTTTATCTTTCATGTTGAAAGTGAATCTAAAATTCATCCATCACAGTGATAAGTCTACAATGTACAGTAGCTAGTCAGGATAAATATTTACTAATTAGATGTTAAATTAAATAAAAACTAGTTTTTAAAAGAAATTGGGGATGGTTCTGAAACCCATGTCATTCACAACAATTTCAATCCACTCAATCTACATAGTGAAAATAATGAAACACATGGCCTACAGTACGTGTTGATGAAAGCAATAATATTTTTTTTTTAAAGAAAAAAAAGAAGCTGTATTGTCACATACACCAGATGGGTGCAGTGAAATGTGTTGTTTTACAGGGTCAGCCATAGTAGCACGCTGCCCCTGGAGTAAATTAAGGTTAAGTGCCTTGCCCAAGGGCACATCAACAGATTTTTTACCTTGTCGGCTGGGGTATTGAAACCAGCGACCTTTCAGTTACTGGCCTAACGCTCTAACCGCTAGACTACCTGCCTCCTGGTAAAACAAAGTTAAAACACACTTTAGAAACACCTTTCTGAAGTCAAAAACTATAGAAGTTATCCGTGGAAGTAGAGTCAGTAGAATCAGCTGTAGAGATATTAGATATAGGATTGTGTCCCGAATGGAACCCTCTTTCCTACATAGTGCACTTGGTTTTGATCAAAAGTAGGGAATAGGGTGCTATTTGAGAAACGACGGACATGGCGATATAGCCATCTCCTGATGACGGCAGAGAGAGAGAATGTGACGTGTCACTGAAGTAACAAGTCACATCCACCCCCCTCCTTGGTGATTTCCTCCTGGCTGAGACGAACTCTATCTCCACGGAGCCCTCATGGGTCATAAGGTTAGCTCGCACTCGTCCGCACCGTGACACACGTCATGTCGGGAACAGTGCAGCTGAGGCGAGCGGCGGTGTAGGTYGACAGTGMCYACGTCCCAAATGGCACCATATTCCCTACATAGTGCACTACTAATGACCAGATGGGCCCTGGTCAAAAGGTAATGCACTATATAGCGAATCGAGTTCCATTTGGGACTCACTGTGTCTGAGACTGTGAGAGATAGCTATCTTGGCAGACATAGTCTGTGCCTCACTCACCAGTAATGGCGGGGAGCGCAGATTGAAGTGACAGGCCTCCACTGAGTGAGTGATGAAACGTGCTGGTAATGAAATATTTCCCGGGG
>NW_019942663.1:553014-582355 GCF_002910315.2 Salvelinus sp. IW2-2015 | reverse complement strand
GGGGGTGTAAAATCACTAAATGTTTTCACTCTTATATTAACACCTGTTCTTCTGCTCTTCCTCTCACCTTCCTACCGATCTTAAAGAACACTACGTCAGGCCGGCGTTGTAAATAACTATTTGCACTTGATTGGTCAAATAAAGGTGCTCCAGCTTATGATTTTCTATTAGAGTATTGAGGCCTCTTGAAGTGCAAGAGATATTAAAGCCAAATGTTAATATATATTTGATATGTTGTAATATGTAAACACATTACCTAGAAGTCAACCTGCTTGCACTAATCCCTTGCAATTACAGTAACATACAAACTCCGCATCCCCTCAATTTAAGTAATTCAATCATACATTAATTAATTAATTCATTGCAATTACAGAAAATAGATTACAGTAAGTGTAGTGGTATCGTAAAACTGATCACGGTAACATACTGTAGTGTAAATTTATAGGATTATACTGGCAGCAGAGTTGTATAATACAGAACTGTTTTGCTTAGTATAAAACATGATACAGCATCCCTGCTGTAAAGCAAAATTACAGTATTTACCTGSCGACTTTGCTGCCAGTATAATGCTGTGAATTTACAAGGGAAAGTTTTACAGTGAAGGCAACTACTGGACCAATTGCTAAAATAAATGTTGATAAGCCAATGAAAGTGGTTCTTTGTGATGATCAACCATTGTGAGCACTAGGCCAATTTCGTAAAATGTATTATCCTAAAATGTATTTGTAAAAATGTATTTAACCTTTATTTAACCAGGAAAAGCCCAATGAGACCCAGAGTCTCTTTTTCAAGGGAGACCTGGCCAAGAAGGCAGCAACAATCAATACATTATAGAATTAAAACATACAACAATACAATACAACATGATCCAGCCTAAAAAAAGTATTTACACTCCTCCTGCAACAGAGTCTCCCGTCAATATTTTAAATTCATTCAGTGACACTAACATATCCAGATGAAGCAGGGATTGTAGACTATTCCATGTTTCTGAGGCACACGACGAGAAGGCAGTCTTGCCTAATACTGTAAATGTCCTGGGGACTTTAAGTAGCAACCACCTAGCAGACCGGGTATGGTAACTGCTGGTGGTGAAGGAGACCAGACGACAGAGGTAAAGAGGAGTTTTCCTGCTGGTGGTGAAGGAGACCAGACGCAAGGTAAAGAGGGAGTTTACCTGCTGATGGTGAAGGAGACCAGACTACAGAGGTAGAGAGGGAGTTTACCTGCTGGTGGTGAAGGAGACCAGACTACAGAGTAAAAGAGGGGAGTTTACCTGCTGGTGGTGAAGGAGACCAGACGACAGAGGTATAGAGGGAGTTTACCTGCTGTGGTGAAGAGACCAGACTACAGAGGTAAAAAAGAGGAGTTTACCTGCTGGTGGTGAAGGAGACCAGACTACAGAGGTAAAGAGGGAGTTTACCTGCTGGTGGTGAAGGAGACCAGACTACAGAGGTAAAGAGGCAGTTTACCTGCTGGTGGTGAAGGAGACCAGGACTACAGAGGTAAAGAGGAGGTTTACCTGCTGGTGGTGAAGGAGACCAGACTACAGAGTAAAGAGGAGTTTACCTGCTGGGTGTGAAGAGACCAGACTACAGAGGTAAAGAGGAGTTACCTGCTGGTGGTGAAGGAGACCAGACTACAGAGGTAAAGAGGGAGTTTACCCTGCTGGTGGTGAAGGAGACCAGACTACAGAGGTAAAGAGGGAGTTTACCTGCTGGTGGTGAAGGAGACCAGACTACAGAGGTAAAGAGGGAGTTTACCTGCTGGTGGTGAAGGAGACCAGACTACAGAGTAAAGAGGGAGTTTAACCTGCTGCTGGTGAAGGAGACCAGACTACAGAGGTAAGAGGGAGTTTACCTGCTGGTGGTGGAGGACCAGACTACAGAGGTAAAGAGGGAGTTTACCTGCCTGCTGGTGAAGGAGACCAGACTACAGAGGGAAAGAGGAGTTACCTGCTGGTGGTGAAGGAGACCAGACTACAGAGGTAAAGAGGGAGTTTACCTGCTGGTGGTGAAGGAGACCAGACTACAGAGGTAAAGGGTTTTTACCCAAAAGGGATTTGTAGATGAACACATACAAATGTATCTTTCTGCGCATATAAAGTGAGGTCCAACTTACCATTTGGTACAATGTGCAAATGGTGGGTGAGAGACTTGGCAATTGTAATAAAGCGCATGGATGCATGATAAACARAGTCCAGTCTCTGTAAGACAGAGGAGGTTGCATGCATATACAAGTCACCATGATCAATTACAGAGAGAAAAGTGGCCTGAACAAGCTTCTTTCTAGCCATAAGCGGGAAGCAAGCCTTATTAGGAAAATAAATGTTTAACATACACTATATTTACAAACGTATGTGGACACCCCTTCAAATTAGAGGATTTGGCTATTTCAGCCACACCTGTTACTAACAGGTGTATAAAATCGAGCACACAGCCATGCAGTCTCCATAGACAAAAGTTGGCAGTAGAATGGCCTTACTGAAGAGCTCAGTGACTTTCAACGTGGCACTGTCATAGGATGCCATCTTTCCAACAAGTCAGTTCGTCAAATTGCTGCCCTGCTAGAGCTGCCCCGGTCAAGTGCTGTTATTGTGAAGTGGAAACGTCTAACGGCTGTCCTTGGTTGCAACACTCACTACCAAGTTCAAAACTGCCTCTGGAAGTAACATTGACTGTTTCGTCGGGAGCTTCATGAAATGGATTTCCATGGCTGAGCAGCCGCACGCACACAAGCCTAAGATCCCCATGCGCAATGCCAAGCGTCGGCTGGAGTGGTGTAGAGCAGTGGAAACGCATTCTCTGGGGTGATGAATCACGCCTCACTATCTGGCAGTCYGACGGACAAATCTGGGTTCGGTGGATGCCAGGAGAACGCTCCCTKCCCGAATGCATAGTGCCAACTGTAAAGTTTGGTGGAGGAGGAATAATGGTCTGGGGCTGTTTTTCAAGGTTTGGGTGAGGCCCCTTAGTTCCAGTGAAGGGAAATCTTAATGCTACAGCTTACAATGACATTCTAGACAATTCTGTGCTCCAACTTTGTGGCAACAGTTTGGCCCTTTCCCGTTTCAGCATGACAATGCCCCCATGCACAAAGTCCATACAGAAATGGTTTGTTGAGATTGGTGTGAAAGAACTTGCGCATAGTCAGGGCTCTGCACAGACCTCAACCTCATCGAAAAACCTTTGGGATGAATTGGAACGCCGACTGAGAGCCAGGCCTAATCGCCCAACATCAGTGCCTGTCCTCACTAATGCTCTTGTGACTGTCCCCGCAGCAATGTTGAAACATCTAGTTGAAAGCCTTCCCAGAAGAGTGGAGGCTGTTATAGCAGCAAAGGGGGACCAACTCCATATTAATGCCCATTATTCTGGAATGAGMTGTTCGACGAGCAGGTATCCACATACTTTTGATCATGTAGTGTCTCTTCACATTTTCAAGTACTGCACGATGTATGATTACAACCAAAACTTTACCCTTTACCTCAGCTAGCCCCATTTAAACACAACAATTACCTCAGCTAGCCTCATTTTAACGCAACATTTACCTCAGCTAGCCCCATTTTAACACATTTACCTCAGCTAGCCCCATTTAAACACAACAATTGCCTCAGCTAGCCCCATTTATACACACCATTTACCTCAGCTAGCCCAATTTTAACACAACATTTACCTCAGCTAGCCCCATTTTAAACACAACATTTACCTCAGCTAGCCCCAATTTTAACACAACATTTACCTCAGCTAGCCCCATTTAAACACAACCTTTCTGTGTCTCTCACATATCCAGGTCATTTTGAATGTGGAATTGAGTTCTCCTGACAGATTGGAGGTTGGGAGGTAGAAAGCATTTTAAAGAAGACGTTTGCCTGCGTTATCCAACTACCTTCCTGAGAGGGAGGACATTATGGCTATAGCCTTGGGGTAAATCCCCACAGACACAGACATCTTGGCTCTCCTGTCTCATGGAGCCTGAGGGATTGCAGTTTCAGCTGACACCGTCATACTTAAAACCTTACTTAGGGGTGACATTCTTCTAATGTCCATACAGAGCAAAGGTACGGTGCTCTTAACTAATAAAATATATGAAGTATTTAAAGGTCTAGGGATGAAGGCAGATGTTTCCTGTCCATATTTCAGAGTTTAATCTTCACTAATTTGACAAATCCATGTTGTRACAAGAGCTAGTGACGATGTACGGAACTAAAACTAGATTATTCCAATATTTATTTTCAAAGTTAAATATGGTAAAAGGCATGCTTTTTTTCTAGGCCTGTAGCACTTGGTGATTGGGCGTTATATCCTAATTATTAATCCCATATACAATGAGCTTTAAGTTTGGCCCCATGTGAAATGAGAGGCCTTTCCTCTACCCTATCTGCCACCACAATATTAATATTACAACTGTTTTCAAAATCTCATCTCTGTTTTAGCGTCAGCACACACTACAACCACAGATTGTAACGATCGTCTAATTCCTCCTCCTCGGATGAGGAGGGTTAGGGTTAGTAAGGGTCGGACCAAAATGCAGCGGTGAAGGTAGACATAATGATTTATTAACAGAACCGAAAAACACGAAGAACACTTGATAAATTACAAAACAACAAAACGACGTAGACAGACCTGAACTTGAGCACTTACATAGACACGAAGAACGCACAAACAGGAACAGACTACATAAATGAACGACAAAACGAAACAGTCCCGTGTGGTAAACATACAGACACAGGAGACAACCACCCACAACAAACAATGTGAAACAACCTACCTTAATATGGTTCTCAATCAGAGGAAACGTAAAACACCTGCCTCTAATTGAGAACCATATCAGGCAACCCATTAACCAACATAGAAACACATAACATAGAATGCCCACCCCAACTCACGCCCTGACCAACTAAACACATACAAAAACAACAGAAAACAGGTCAGGAACGTGACACAGATAGGTACCCTTGTTCGGTGACCACTTCAGTGGTCAGTGTACGATAGCATCAAGCTCAGATGCTCATAACCTCTCTCAGTAATTAGTAACATTGTTTATTTGGTTCTGACATACACACACACAACGCTTGGATGGTTAAACATTAATAGCCTTCAGTTTAGAAAGAAAATATGATTGGGCAAATCGATGAAATATTAAGTGCGGCCTGTTAAGTCTTTACCGTGAGGAGCATACCGTCAGAAGCTGTAAGGAGKCCGTAATTTTCCATGCTCATGCCAGTCAGAGGGTTCGTCCCAAATGGCACTCTATTCCCTATATAGTGCACTACTTTGGACCAAAGCCCCATGGGCCTTAGTGTAAAGTAGTGCACTATAATAGGGAATAGGGTGCCATTTCGGAGGCATCCAGTGGCAGTGCATTCTCCTTCCTTCTTCCGCCACACCGCTGTCCTAGATGTCACTCAGTCTGATGATTCTGCAGTTCGTTGGCGTCTCCACTGTCGTCTCCACRGATCGCTTCTGACAGGAATAAGCAGGGGGAAAAATGTATATGAAAAATGCTTCGATTTTGAGTAAATGTGATTTGTTTGCAGATCCCCTTAAAAATGTTTCTAATGTTATATTGATGAGTCTGTTTGGAGGATAGAAACGGACATTTGATGGGAAGTCATGCTGAAATGTGAAAACCCAAAGGAAGTAAAGTGCTATGTTGAGTGCAGGGACACTTAACACCCGTGAAAGAGGGCGCGAACACAGTGTGTGTCCCAAAGGCACCCTTTCCCATAGGGCTCTGGTCAAAAGTAGTGCACTATATAGGGAACAGGGTGCCATAGGGCTCTGTTCCAAAGTAGTGCACTATAATAGGGAATAGGGTGCCATAGGGATCTGGTCAAAAGTAGTGCACTATATAAGGGATAGGGTGCCATTTGGACACATCCATACTGTAAGCAGCAGTCAGGTTCCCTTACCTGAAGGTTCTTCTGAGATGAAGACTAAACATCCTTTAGTATCCAGACATCCTTAATCTCTTGCTTTCATGCATGATATACAGTACATGCATCTATATCTGCTCAGATGAAATATAAACCAGATGAATATGTCTCACCAACCAACGATCCGCTTTCCAGCTATACGACCGCATATAAATAATGCTTCTCAATTTATTGCCTAATAATCCCTTCACCTTGATGTTCAAATACTGAGCGGCGGCCGTCGACGACGCGCCAGTTCAATACGTTTTAAAATGACACAATGACGACAAGCCTCCAATCCTCCCTCAAGGTCTATCTCTCATCCCTCCATTTCTCTTCTCTCTCTTCTCTCTCCTTCTTTTTCTTTTGTTTGATTAGGCATGACCCTCTCCTCATGCCGGGGAACGAACAGATTGAGAACATGGACGTGAACGTGAAGAAGTACGACTCCACAGGGATGTTCCACTGGTGCCAGTCCAAAGACATTGAGAAGGTCATCTTGGTGGGTACCTCACTCCCTCACGCTGAGGTGGTCATTCATCACTAGACGTGTCCCAAATGGCACCTTATTCCCTATATAGTGCACTACTTTGAGATTTTCCGTGTGGGCCCTGGTCAACAGTAGTGCACTATAAAGGTTATAGTGTGACATTTGGGACACGGATCTCTCCCTGTGACAGATTTGTCGTGTCACAAAGTTCCACCAGACATGGACAGGGCAGTTAAACACGTTGTAATGAGGTGGTTGACATGCCATTTGCTCCACTGAGGGGGTCCTGTGTATAGGACATTTCTTATATCAATATGTTATATTGCAATTTGTTAATTACAATGACAGTCTATAAATATTACAGTAGGCTAATTATCATTTTTATGGACAATTTCTTCTCTAAAATATTCAGCTTAACTGAATGAAAATAAATCATCTGCACACATTGCTAAATGGTAATAGACACATTTTACAATTTAAATTAGACAATAAAGTTGTATTGTTGTAATTTTACATACCTGTTTGGTTCTGTCTGACCATTGCAGACCCGGAGCGAAGCCGCCATGACTGTTCTAAGCGGCCACGTGGTCGTCTGTATATTTGGAGACGCAAAGTCGGCTTTGGTGGGCCTCAGGAACCTGGTGATGCCTCTGAGAGCCAGCAACTTCCACTACCACGAGCTGAAACCCATCGTGTTCGTGGGTTCTCTGGAGTACCTGAAGAGGGAATGGGAGACCCTTCACAACTTCCCCAAAGTCTCCATCTTACCTGTGAGTTGAGCTAAATCACATTTAGAAAATTGATATCGTCAGTGTGTTTTCCCTCCAGAAGAAAGACACAAAATAAATTAAATAAAAATATATTTACCGTGAAAGGCTTGCTTACGAGCCTTTCCCAAAATAAATAATACAATAATAACACGAGGAATAAAATGCTCAACAATGGAGCTATACACAGGAAGTACAATACCAGATAAATGTGCAGCGGTACGAGGTATTTGAGGTAGATATGTACATGAAGCCAGGGTAAAGTGACTAGGCATCAGGATAGATAATAATATATATAGTCTAGTGAATGTGTATATAGTGTGTATATATAGTCTAGTGAATGTGTATAGTGTGTTATATAGTTATAGTGATGTGTGTAGTTATAGTGTGTTATATATAGTCTAGTGAGTGTGTTATTTAGTGTATATATAGTCTAGTGAGTGTGTATATATAGTTCAGTGAGTGTATATAGTTGTGTATATATAGTCTAGTGAGTGTATATAGTGTGTATATATAGTCTAGTGATGTAATAGTGTTGTATAAGTCTAGTGAATGTGATAGTGTGTAATAATAGTCAGTGAATGTGGTATAGTGTGTATATATAGTCTAGTGAGTGTCGTATTTTAGTGTATATATGTCTAGTGAGTGTGTTATATAGTGTTATATATAGTCTGGTGAGTGTGTTATAGCTGTAGTTCTTTGTTTTTATATATATGGTCTAGTGAGTGTGTATATAGTGTGTTGATATAGTCTCGGGAGTGAGTATAATAGTCTAGTGAGTGTGTATATAGTGTGTATATATGGTCTAGTGCAAGTGTGTACTACTAGTGGTGTATTATAACTGCATGAGGTGTTATTGTGAGAATTACCAGTGAGTGTGCTGGATAATGTGTATTAGTAGAAGTCTAGTGAGTGTGGTGTATATTGTGTTAGTATATAGTCTAGTGAAGTTGTGTATATATAGTCTAGTGAATGTGTGTATGATAGTGTGTATATATAGTCTAAGTGGAGTGTGTATATATTAGTCTAGTGAGTGATTGTATATAGTGTGTATATATAGTCTAGTGAGTGTTGTGTATATATAGTCTGACGTGAGGTGTGTATATAGCCGTGATGTATATAGTGTGTATATATAGTCTAGTGAAGTGTGTATATATAGTGAGTGATGTGGTGTATTATATAGTCAGTGAGTGTGTATTTAGTGTTATATATTAGCTAGAGAGTGTGTATATAGTGTGTATATATAGTCTGTGAGTGTGTATATTAGTTGTAATATGATATAGTGAGTGTGTATTATATAGTCTAGTAGTGTGGTAGTTGTATATATAGTCTAGTGAGTGTGTATATAGTGTGCTATATTATGTCTAGTGAGTGTTATAGTATATAAAGTCTAGTGAGTGTGTGAATTGAGGTGGTATATATAGTCGTAAGTGAGTGTTTGTGTGTATATAGTGGTGTATATATTCATTTATAGTGAGTGTGTATATAGTGTGTATAATATAGTCAAGTGAGTGTTTATATTTAGTGTGTATTTAGTGGTATATAGGGTGTATATATAGGTCTACTGAGTGGGCGTAGGTTCAGTGCACATAGTCTGGTACCATTAATTGGCTATTTAGCAGTTGGCATTTAGCAGTCTGGCCTATTTGCAGTCTGGACTATTTAGCAGTCTGGACCTATTTAGCACTCTGGGCTATTGTAGCAGCTGGCTATTAGCAGTCTGCTATTTAGCAGTCTGGCTATTTAAAGCAGTCTGGCTATTTAGCACTCTGACTATTTAGCAGTCTGGTATTTAGCAGTTCTGGCTATTTTAAGCAGTCTGGCTATTTAGCAGTTCTGCGATTTAGCACTCTGACTATTTAGCAGTCTGGCTATTTAGCAGTCTGGCTATTTAGCAGTCTGGCTATTTCGCAGTCTTATGGCTTGGGGGTAGAACTTGTCTCGGAGCCTGTTGGTCCAAGAGCCGATGCTCCGGTATCGTTTGCAGGACTGTAGCAGAGTGAACAGTCTATGGCTTGGGTGGCTGGAGTCTTTGGCAATTTGTCGGGCTGTCCTCTGACACCACCTGGTATAGAGGTCCTGGATGGCAGGGAGCTCGGCCCC
Organism: Salvelinus sp. IW2-2015; assembly: GCF_002910315.2. Taxonomy (NCBI): domain Eukaryota; kingdom Metazoa; phylum Chordata; class Actinopteri; order Salmoniformes; family Salmonidae; genus Salvelinus; species Salvelinus sp. IW2-2015. The sequence continues at coordinate 573,081 of NW_019942663.1, read as the reverse complement.
GGTGATGTACTGGGCTTTCCGCACCACCCTCTGTAGCACTTTGTGGTCGAGGGCGGTGCATTTGCCATACCAAGCTGTGATACAGCCAGTCAGTATTCTCTCGATGTGGTAGACATTTCTAAGGATCTGAGTGCCCATGCCAAATTGTCTGTGTCTTTTTTTATGTACAGTATTGTACAAGTCATTGTAGAATAACATTATGTTTGCTCATCTCCTGTCACATTGTAGAATAACATAATGTTTGTTCACCTCCTGTCACATTGTAGAATAACATAATGTTTGTTCACCTCCTGTCACAGGGCACACCATTAAGCCGGGCCGATCTGAGGGCCGTCAATATCAACCTCTGTGACATGTGTGTCATCCTGTCGGCCAATCAGAGCAATATCGACGACGCTTCACTGCAGGACAAGGAATGCATCCTGGCGTCACTCAACATCAAGTCTATGCAGTTTGACGACAGCATCGGGGTGTTGCAGGCTACCTCCCAAGGTAAGGAAGGGTTTTAGGGTTAGGATCTAGGGTTAGGGTTAAGGTTAAGGTTAGGTTTTCAGGATAAGGTTAGGGTAAGGGTACGGGTACAGGTTAGGGATTAGTGTGTGTATGTGTGTGTGTGGACGTGTTTAACTATTCTTGTGGGGACCAGAAATCCCCACAAGAATAGTAAACAAACAAAAATTTGACCAACTGGGGACATTTTGTTAGTCGCCACAAGGTCAAATGCTATTTCTAAGGGGTTTAGGGTTAAGGTTAACATTAGTGTTAGGGTAAGAATTACGTTTAGTGTTAGGAGTTAGGGTTAGAGTTAAGGTCAGGTTTTTGGGTTAAGGTTAGGGTTAAGGTTAACGTTAGGGTTAGGGGTAAAAGTACGTTTTAGGGCTAGGTTTATGGTTAGTGGTTAGGAAAAATAGGATTTTGAATGAGACTGAATTCTGTGTCCCCACAAAGTTAGCTGTAAAACACTGTGTGTGTGTGTGTGTGTGTGTGTGTGTGTGTGTGTGTGTGTGTGTGTGTGTGTGTGTGTGCGTGTGCGTGTGCGCGCATGCATGTGTTTGACCTGATGTCACTGTGTTTGACAGGAATCCCTGGTGATGATTGTTGCCAGGTTACAATGACTATGGCTACTTGTTGGTAATTGGCATTATCAGGGCATTATCCTGACATTATCCTGGCATCATCCTGGCATCATCCTGGCATCATCCTGGCATCATCCTGGCATCATCCTGGCATTAAGCAAATTAAATTGTAGATTATCTTACACATTTGATTCTTATTATTATTTTGAAATCAATTTTACAACACAAAAATGATACAGTAAGTAATTTATGACTATTATATCAAACATTTCCTGACATCGTGTGAGGCTTGGAAGTGAAATGAGATGGGCTTCAATAACGGACTGTCATTCCTGTCCTGCCATTGAATGTAATTCTTTAAGGGACCTCTTGACCTGGTTGTTCCTCTAATACTTGTATGACCTAGTGGTTTGGCTTAGTCAGCAGCAAGTGACAGATGTCAAATCACAGGCCATGTATTATGCATACAGCATCACTGAATTCATGTTTTTACTTGTCAGTCTGGGGAGAGAAAAGGGATGTCAAGTCAATTTAAATTCACTCTCACGTCACTTGTTTTTGTTATTTCGTGGCTATGTTATGTACGTATGACACTTTTTCGCATTAGAAKATTTTTTTAAGACACTTTGACACTTTGACGGAAACAAAATGAGCAACATGTAACGTTTATATAGTGATATTTACGGATGGAGGCGCCTCTCATGAATATAGYTGAATTGACTCAACGTTGTGTAATATTTGCTTACTACAAATGACTTGAATGTGACCAAGATTGGCTTAAATATGTTATACCGTATTGATAAATCATCTTATCAATTCCATTTTCCTTGTACTTCTATACTTTCTTTGGAGAATAGATAAGTGCCTCATAACAGGAATATGCTTTGTGGTATCATGTTACTGTAGGCCTCCAATGTATGCATTCATAAGGCCTTTATAACAGCTACATAAGGCATTATATCATCTGTCGTAGGCAGTCATCAGCATCTATGTATGTTTCCATGTAGGTTTCACCCTGCCAGGCATGGACAGGTCCTCTCCTGAAAACAGTCCAGTTCATGGGGGGTTGGTACGACAGGCTTCCATCACAACAGGAGCCAATGTCCCCATCATCACTGAACTAGGTATGTCAGCAGGTATGAATGAAATGTCACTCTGGCATTGTCCTTAAAGAGTGTGAAATGGGTGAAAAGGAAGGTTTCATGGAATTATATACATACATTTTTTGTATAGTTTTAGAGTGATGAAAAAACACCAAAATTAATTGCCTGATTGAGAATATTAAAGTTTTCTAATCTAATCCAGTGTGGTAATAGTACGAATGTTTCAGGTTTTTAATAAACCAAACAGACCAGAATTCCTCAAGTCAATCTATGCTTTCTAACATATTCTGAAGGTGATTTTCATGTTTTGAACCATTCATGACTAATACATTTATCTAATCTTAACCTCGTAACTATTTCTCCCTAACACTTGTCTGTAGCACCGTTAGTAAAACCAGCAGGCAAAGTCCTACCTGTGATTTCATTCAGTCAGGATACAAGCAGTGGGATCAACATACACATAATAACAGAACTGGGTAAGAAGCCGTTGCCTCGGTGTTACACTAACAGCCGCCGAGCCGCCGCCGCCGAACCGCCGCCGAGTCCTCCTCCAAACAAGCTTTCTTTTGATTTCTCTGTCTGCCTGGTCCAWGAGGCCAAGGTTGCACCCCAAATGGAACCCTATTCCTTATGTAGTGCATTATGTAGGGAATAGGATGTGATTTGGGATGTAGCCCTAGTCTGGTTCATTCCTAGGGTATCACTTTGAGCAGATTGTACTCTGTTACTTTGGGTTCTCTTGTTGGAATTGACTGTCTTGTTTTGGCCTATTTCTCTTTTCTGAGAATCACAAGGTCCTTTGATCCCAATACAAGTCCTTGTGGCTGTTTCCATAGTAGCATCTTAGTTCTGTTTCCATAGTAGCATCTTAGTTCTGTTTCCATAGTAGCATCTTTGTTCTGTTTCCATAGTAGCATCTCAGTTCTGTTTCCATAGTAGCATCTTTGTTCTGTTTCCATAGTAGCATCTCAGTTCTGTTTCCATAGTAGCATCTTAGTTCTGTTTCCATAGTAGCATMTCAGTTCTGTTTCCATGGTAGCATCTTAGTTCTGTTTTCATACACTTAGAAATAATGGTATGGTTAGGGTACAGTATTGTTCCCTGTTGTACAACAATATTAAAAACACATAATGTACCTTCAGAGGTACACGTATAATCTCAAATGGTACAGTTTGGTACCTTTTAGGGTACATGTACGGATGAAGATTATAATGGCACATTTATGTATCCAATAATTTGAATATAAAAGGTACAATAATCACACTCTCAACAAAAGGGGTACGGTGTGAATGTACATTTCTGGGTGGCAGGAAGCCTAGTGGTTAGCGCCTTGGTTCCAGTAACTCGAAGGTTGCTAGTTCGATGTGCCCTTGAGCAAGGCACTTAACCCTAATTGCTCCTGTAAGTCACTCTGGATAAGAGTGTCTGCTAAATTACTAAAATATAAATGTTTCCCAGGGTACAAGCGGATTTTGTGTACCCTCAATACCCACCAACAGGTACAATACAGAATGCTGTATTGGAACTAACGGCTTTGTCATTGGGATGGAACCCAAAAAAGGCACATTTGTACCATAATTATTATAATATTTCCCAGAATGCTTTACTGCAGGTTGATTATATAATTGTTTTTAATATCTGTGTTTTTGCATGTAGTTTAATTGATTCATTAATCTTATGCTACACAAAGATAAAATAACATACATTTTTGCTAAACTAATCCAATCAGTCTTTTTGCACCATTCCTGAAATGGTTGTCCAGTTGAGATGGCTTAGGTAGTCTCCTCACAATGTTCCTATCCCTGGCAGTCTTTATGAATGCAGGTTGTGGGAGAATGAAAAATTCCATCTGTTGGTTATCCTAATTCTGTCGCTGTTCAAATAGGAATTACACATCCCATTACACACCCAGAATAATGTGACTTGCAGGTAGGTTTGCAAAATTCTGGCAACTTTACCACATTTCCCAGATATTCCAGAAATCCCAGTTGGAAGGTTCCTGGAAACGGGAGGGAATAAACAGGAAATCCTTCAACCAGGATTTGTTGAAAATCTGAGAATTTGGGGAAGGTTACCAGCGTTTTGAAATCCTACTTTCAGGCCTGTAAACCATTAATTTCAGTTCACTGTATTAGGGTAAAATTTGGCCTCAAAATTTGGCCTCATGAAATATGTAACAAATTGTCATAAAKAGTTTAATTTGAATGATAACATATGCCTAGGAACTCACTTGGTGAAGACCACAGGACTGAAAATGTACGAATTCAAAAACCACGTCTCTTACTCTAATAAATACAGTCATGGTGGCAACTCTACAAGTCACTCAAAGGCAAGGCATACCTGAAAACTATGTTGGAGACGTGGCTTTCAGTTATCACAAAAAGCACMATTTTAATACACCAATGGTAATGTCTTATTCTCTTACCTTATTTAAGTAAGTATGGCCTTATAATCAACATTGCAGAAGGCGTGGTTCGCAGAGGGGAGTGTTTTACATAGTCTACTAGTTTCCAACATTTGACTGCAGCATGTCAGCAATTATAACAAACGTTTCCCGTATTCATATAAGGCAAAGATACTTACAGGTTTCCAYTTTCATCTGTGTCTGGTGTTAGATAGTAACTGGATAGCTATGTCTTCAGCYAGCATAAAACAAACACAGGGGGAAGGGTTGCCCAAAACTCAGACACAGTTGTCATGTCATTACATCRAGAGACATGCCAAACGGAAGAAATACAAACTTCTTGACATCATTGATAATCATGATATATRAACATTGTCTAACAGTCAATATATCTTTATATCTATATCTTTATACTGTATATATATAAATATATACCTTACCCAGTAAAGCAGGGGTGTCAAACTCATTCCATGGAGGGCCCAGTGTCTGTGGTTTTTAGTTTTTCCTTTCAGTTAAGACCTAGACATCCAGGTGAGGGGAGTTCTTTACTAATTTATGACCTTAATTCATCAATCAAGTACAAGGGAGGAGTGAACACCCACAGACACTCAGCCCTACGTGGAATGAGTTTGACACGTGCTGTAAAGTTTCAATTTAAATTGTCCAAGATGAACTAGCTAGCAAGMTTGATAAACAGTGCTGAACATTCCATCTGGGCTAGCTAGCTAAATGATATAGCCAACATCTTGTCTATATTGATGCTGTTACAATAACCAAACACTATAAACAAATCATTTGTGAAACCATGATGTGATGTATAACAGGATTGGATGTTGCATGCAATTTCAATGTTGTTTGAGCAGCTTTGTGTATCAGCAAATGGTCCATGTTGCTTGACATAGGCGACATAACCGCCTACTTGCTCCCCGCCCGCTCAGTCTGTCTATTTACACTTCCTGCTAGTTTTACATGAGAGAAAAAGTTAGTTTTCCTTTCAGTTTGAGCATTTTTAATCAGGACAACATATTACGAGTGATGATTTAGTAACTCAGAAGGCTATTTTACATGGGAATCAGAATGACTCTTCGGGACGTTTAAGAACAAATCTAGACCTTTATTTGTGATAGTGTAGGAGCATCTTAGGGGCATGAGGAAAGCCCTACAATATGACATGTTTTAAAAATAGTGAGAACGCTCGGTAGCAGGCATCTTAGTTCTGTTTCCATAGTATCATCTTAGTTCTGTTTCATAGTAGCATCTTAGTTCTGTTTCCATAGTATCATCTTAGTTCTGGTTCCATAGTATCATCTTTAGTCTGTTTCCATAGTATCATCTTAGTTCTGTTTCCACTGAGTATTTCATCTTAGTTCTGTTTCCATAGTATCATCTTAGTTCTGTTTCATAGTAGCATCTTTAGTTCTGTTTCCATAGTAGCATCTTAGTTCTGTTCCATAGTATATCTGTATTGTTCATCAGTTCACTTAGTTCTGTTTCCATATATTCATCTTAGTTCTGTTTCCATAGTATCATCTTAGTTCTGTTTTCCATAGTTCACATCTTACTTCTGTTTCCATAGTATCATTCCTAGTTTCTGTTTCCATAGTATAGCATCTAGTTCTGTTTCCATAGTAGCATCTTAGTTCTGTTTCCATTTAGTATCATCTTAGTTCTGTTTCCATTGAGTATCATCTTAGTTCTGTTTCCATAGTATCCAACTTGGTTCTGTTTCCAAAGTAGCCGTCTTAGTTCTGTTGCCATAGTAGCATATTGGTAGTTCTGTTTCCATAGTAGTTCTGTTCCATTAGTAGCAGCATCTTAGTTCTGTTGCCATAGTAGCATCATTAGTTCTGTTGCCATAGTAGCATATTAGTTCTCGTTGCCATAGTAGTTCTGTTTCCATCTAGTAGCATCTTAGTTCTGTTTCCATAGTTAGCATATTAGTTCTGTTTCCATAGTAGTTCTGTTTCCATAGTAGCATCTTAGTTCTGTGTCCATAGTATCATATTAGTTCTGTTCCATAGTAGCATCTTAGTTCTGTTGCCATAGTAGTTTCTGTTTCCATAGTAGCATCTTAGTTCTGTTTCCATAGTATCATCTTGATCTGTTTCCATAGTAGCATCTTAGGTCTGTTTCCATAGTATACATCTTAGTTCTGTTTCCATAGTAGCATCTTAGTTCTTTTTTCCAAAGTAAGCATCTTGTTTTTGTTGCGTAGTATGTAATCATTTAGTTCTGTGTGCCATAGTAGCATATTAGTTCTGTTGATCCATAGTAGTTCTGTTTCCATAGTTAGCATCTTAGTTCTTTTCCATAGTATCATCTTGATCTGTTTCCATTAGTATCATTAGGTCTGTTTTCCGATAGTTATTATCATAGTTTTTTCGTGGCTTGTTCAATAGTATCATCTATGTTTCTTTGCCATAGTAGCATATTAGTTCTTGCTTCATAATATCATCTTAGTTCTGTTCCAATAAGAGCTCTTAACTCTTAACTACTACTCTTAACTAACTCACTTTTTAAAAGCTGTAGGTGTTTTTTGTGCTCAAAGGTGTGTGTGAAAAAAATATTTACATATTTACTTTTCAAATGAATAACTACAGCTGGACCTTAGCTATATTTACTGTATTTACAAAGACAAAACAATGTCTTATTGGTGTTGTTGACACGGTTGAAGATTGCTTATGTTGAAATTTCAAAGCTTAAGTCTTGTAATGTGCATGAAAGTCATGGTCCATACTGGCCTGGATATGGGGTTGTAATACTGCAGCTGACCACAGAGCCAACCAGAGACAAATACTCGCACATACAATATGTTTCGCTTCCATGTGAGGATGTGTATCGCTTCCATGGAGATGTTCGCTTCCATGGAGGATGCCTGTAAACATTTGAGATCTTCTCCAAGTAAACAAATTTGTTTGAATATCTACGTATTAAATCCCCTCTGACTCTCGTAACGATCCATATCCACAGCCATGACTGTTTTAAAGCAATCCCTCCGTGCCATCAGGCATTGACTGTTATAAGCAATCCCTCCGTGCCATCAGCCATTGACTGTTTAAAGCATCCCTCCTGCCATCAGGCATTGTGTACGTTCTATGACTGAATCTGTGATCCTTCAGAATCGCTGTTTTACCGTGAATTAATGTCTCCAGTTACGGCTGTGTTTTCAACTACACGTTATGATGATAACTGGTTTCCTGGTTGAGCTGTTTGATCCGATATGTAGTTATAGTGTACTTATGTTGAACAGCGCTGACATTCATGCTATGCTAACAACACTGTAGTAGCATACACATCACTGAGTCCGTATTTTAATGTCTTCCCCCGCCTAGTGAACGACCTCCAATGTTCCAGTTCCTGGACCAGTGATGATGACGACGATCCTGACACAGAGTTGTATACCTCACTCAGCCCTTCGCCCTGTGGGACGGCTTTGCAGTCAGCGTGCTGGATTCCCTGATGAGTGCTGTAAGACGTACACTTAACTAACACAGAGCTGAAGGATTTTTTCAAATCAAATAAAAAAATAAATATAATTCACGTACACATGGTGTAGCAGATGTTATTTGGAGTGTAGCGAATGCTATAAACGTTTGGCTCCTGACCTGAGCGATTGTCTAATAGGGCTTTAGCAAGGTGGGCTCACACAGCATTGTGGCTTGCCAGAGACCCGGTTACAGACCCAAGAGACCCGGTTTCAGGACCCCAAGAGGACCGTTTCTGACCCCAAGAGACCCGGTTTCTGAGTCCAAGAGACCCGGTTTCAGACCCCAAAAGACCTTGTTTTTTGAACCCCAAGAGACCCGGTTTCTGACCCCAAGAGACCCGGTTTTCAGACTCCAGTTTCGTTAACGCAAAGAGCTTGTGGTGTTTCAGATTTATTATACTCCGATAAATGCTCAACAACAGAATCGGGTTAATAGGAATGGGAAACTATAGATGTTACGGTAACACTTTATTTTAAGGCCTTTATTATGGCTCTTATAAGTGTGTATGTACGTCAGCATTAATAAGGCCTTTATTATGTCTCATAGTGTGTATGTACGTAGGCTTATAAGGTCTTTACTATGTCCTTGTTTGTTTTTAATGAGGTTATTTAAGCATTACATTCAGCTTGAATGTTGGTTGTATGGTCATACTGTATTATGAGGGAGGAGGGCCCTTTCTGTTCAATGACGTCATTTCTGGGGCGAAAGTTTGCAAATAAAAATATGGTCACACTTTACAACAGGGAACACATAGAGTGGTACTATGCCCTTATTAGTCCCACACTGAGACAGCTTACTAACAGCCGGTTTCTTATGTAACTTGCTCTTTATTTAACTAGTAATAAGCATTTATTGTAACTAACAATGAGGTTATTAAGCAATTGACCAGTAATAGACATGACTTATGTTTGAAACACTAATGTATGGCTTATAAAAGAGCATAATAAAGGCCTTTATAAGCTACGTACATACACACTTATAAGACATAATAAAGGCCTTATACGCTACTTATATACACACTTATAATCAAAACACTATTTTGTCTGAATATGTGTACCTTCAAGTGTACTGATGTTACTGACTAAAAGGACTCTACAAGACATCATCAAACCAAGAAAGTCTTAATGGAATCCCATTGGTACAATAAAATGTTATGTCCCAGTGTGTTAAAAAAAAAACTCCAGGGAAGCATACAAGAAAGCCTGGCACTTTACCTGGTATGATGGCTTCATCTGTCTATCTTTCACTTTGCTAGGCGTGGAACAGAATCGCCTTTAAGTGTGTTTCGGTGTAGACAAAGGTCATGTTACCTAATAGACAAGGCTCATCCGTCATTCTACTCTGCGAGCCCTGACAGCAGCCCAAGACATCGTGGAAACAGGCTTGGAGCCGGGACATAGGCCAAGGACAGCAGACAGGAGACCAAGAACAGACAGCAGACAGCGCAGACAACGCAGACAGACAGACAGGACAGACCAAGTCAGGCAGACAAGTCAGACAGACCAGACAGGCAGACAAGTAGACAGGCAGACAGCCAGCCAGCCAGCCAGCAAAGCAGCGAAGAAGAAGAAGAGCTGAACAGTGTTCACATAAATCTTACAGTGTTGGTAATGAACTAACAACAGGGTTGTTACAACTCATGACCCCACTACTACTGTCTCCTATGAACCTCTATCACCTAGAACGATCGTAGACCACGAGAGAGATGAGAGAGAGTACGAGAGAGAGGAGAGGTGACAGATGATGAGGACGAGAAGAGAGGAGAGAGAGAGGAGAGAGGAGAGAACGAGAGAGAGAGAGAGAGAGAGAGATAGAGAGGAGGAAGAGAGAGAGAGAGAGAGAGGAGAGAGATAGAGAGGAGAGAGAGGAGAGAGAGAGAGAGAGAGAGGAGAGAGAGAGAGAGAGAGGAGAGAGAGAGAGAGAGAGAGGAGAAAAACCTGCAGTAATTTGAATTTCTTCAGACCTAGATGGCTGGCTGCCATGTCATGGATTCATGCTTAACAATCTCTTGCTCACTCTCTATCCCTCTCTTCTCCTTCATCGTTTCAGACATACTTCAACGATAATATCCTCACCCTGATCCGGACGCTGGTAACAGGGGGGGCCACTCCGGAGCTGGAGGGTCTGTTGGCGGAGGAGAACGCATTACGAGGAGGCTACAGCACGCCGCAGACCCTCGCTAACCGGGACAGGTGTCGTGTTGCACAGCTAGCCTTGTACGACGGGCCTTTCGCTGACTTGGGGGTAATTGACTAGTTGTGTTTTGTCACCCTCTGCTTGCATACAGAAAAGTCCTTCAGGGTTGTTTACTCACTGAGGCCAGTAGGGAGAACAAGGCATGTAGAGGAGGCTGAATGATAAATCCCTGGTCTGCTGAACCATACATATCAAGTGGATCCAGTGTATGTAATGAAATGTGAGGCTTCATTTTCAGAGGCTTACTGTGTAGTTTTTCTTTGATGAAAAACAATGTATATGACTGCTTGTGCTGAATTTAAAGTACTAAAAATGGCACATCATACATTAAAAAAAATATTTAAAACAAAACATTTTAATGAGAATAATATATAGACATCATGTGTGTTTGAGTTTGAGGCACACAGCAGTTAATGTGGATGGACATAAATCTACAGTAGTTTCCAGAAAAATCACAAAAGGAATCCACAAGACTCCACAAGACTTAATTCACAATTTATATGAATTATATAGGGACAAGCTGTGAGTTAAAAAATCTAAACTTAACTTTTTAAACTTTTTGCTTCTCTGTCTTTCAGGAGGCGGTTGCTACGGGGACTTGTTTTGTTAAAGCGTTAAAAACATATAACATGCTTTGCTTTCGGAATTTACCGATTGAGGGACGCCATCTAAACACACAAAGTCATTACAAGTTCAATGCACTAAACGGTGAGTATGTTAGGAGGTGAGTTACTGTTGACACATTGTCCACGTGAATAACTGTAGATGCTCATTTTGATAGTTTTGGATTAAATCGATAACTTCAATATTGATTACTGTGTCAAACATTTGCCGGCCAACATTGTAAATAAGAATTTTGTTCTTAACTGACATGGCTGCTAAATATAAGGACTACATGGAATAAGATTCTTACTCTCACTCTCACTCTACTCACTCATTCACTCACTCACTCACTCACTCACTCACTTCACTCACTCACTTCACTCACTCACTCACTCACTCACTCACTCACTCACTCACTCACTCACCCTCACTCCACTCACTCTCTCTCACTCTCTCACACTCACTCACTCACTCACTCACTCACTCACTCACTCACTCACTCACTCACTCACTCAGACTCACTCACTCACTCACTCACTCACCACTTCACTCACTCACTCACTCACTCTCTCTCTCTCTCTCTCACACTCACTCACTCATCACTCACTCACCTCACCACTCATCGCTTTCCTCTTTACTCTCTCTCACTCTTTCTTTCTCTTGCTGCCCGCTCTCCTCTCCAGATATGTAATAACCAACCCACCGTATGGTTTTGAGCTGGTGCCATCAGACCTGATCTTCTGCCTGATGCAGTTTGACCACAACGCGGGTCAGTCCCAGGCCAGCCTCACCCACAGCTCCCACTCCTCCCACTCCTCCAGCAAAAAGAGCTCCTCCGGCCATTCTATCCCCGCCACCAACCGCACCAACCGCGCCAAGAGCAGGGACTCACGGGATAAACAAAAGTATGTGATTCCTCTAAAAAAATGTCTGCGTCCCAAATGACAAACCCTATTTCCTATTTAGTACACTACTTTTGACCAGAGCCCTATGTGATCTGGTCAAAAGTAGTGCACAACAAAGGGAATAGGGATGCCATTTGGGACGTAGAGAATGTGTCTGTGTTTGTATTTGTCCAGTAGTGAACTGCCTGTTATGAAGTCCTGCATTTCTTATAATTTCAATATAATCTTCTTCTTTTTTCTCTCTGATTTCTCAATAGCAGAGAAGTCAAAATGGCCGATAGATCACCTCATCTCGATGACAGCAGAATATAATGCAGAATAACACATTAAAATTCATGTAATCTCTAAACAAGGAACTATTAATAATAATTATTTTGTGTGTGGTCTCCTTGAGAATACTAAAGTTTAAGTATTGGTTTACAGGATATCATGAACAGTTACTGAGGTTGCTGAGTGAATACTACTGTGGTTAGTATTGTAGGTGAGACTACACATAGACTTACAAGCTTGTTTTTGTTTACTCCGTATTTCTTTTAATCACGCTTATTTTAGTATTTTTAAAAGAGAACGCTTATATTAGATAGATTTTGTTATGGAACTTGCATGCTTTTCATACATTTTTGGGGGATTTACAGCGAAMTCAAAAAAAGAAATCTTATGCATAGCATGGACAACTCTCAGAATGCTTTGGAAACAAGCATGGACATTCTGTAGTTGATTTGCACGTGTATACACATGCAGTGTACATGCTGTAACATCAATGTATACAATTTTAACCATCAAAATGAGTTGAAACCATGTTACCATGTACACTTTGATGTATTCAGAACATGAGCAACTTTTGGGATGGGATGCGAGTTAAGCTAGCTTGCTTGTCCGATGCTAGTACTTTCCAGACCAGGCTAGTAGAACATTTTAAAAATATCGCATGGCGTAGATTTTGGACCTGAATGTTCCCAGTCCAGTCTACTATCCCAGCCAGCCAGTGTTATTGTGTCAGTCTTCTTATCAATTGTATGCAAGAATATTCTCTGTGTTGTTTTAGGAATTCAGCATTCTCTGTGTTGTCTTAGGAATTCAGCATTCTCTGTGTTGTCTTAGGAATTCAGCATTCTCTGTGTTGTCTTAGGAAATTCAGCATTCTCTGTGTTGATTCTCACCAACCCCCCATTGTCTCATCATTTACAAAGTAATTAAATACACTTGTATTTAGAATTCCATCCAGACATTTCTTCATTGCTTATTACCGTAACTCAACCATAGTCTCTTGTATATTGCTAATTATCTTTATGGAGTCAGATAAACATTTTAATAGATTAATTGCTTAGTCTTATTACGATTATGTAGGTAATATATATATAATATACTTTATATATCAAATATTACTACATACATGGCGGCTATTTCTTACGTAGTTTATGCTTCTTTTTCTAAAATGCAACAAGGATGAATAGAATGGGCCAAGGTATGGATGCCATGAGTGAAAATGCATGAAGTAGAAAATGCCCTTTTGGAGGGGGGGCAAAGAACTTCTGGTGTTTCTGATTTAGCTGCCTCACCCAACAGTATCCCAGACCTGCATGCCTATAACCTCATCATCAGTCCCTCTTAATACTACAGAATGGTTATTTTTATACAAACCACACCAAATGGTTTAATGCCACTTTGATCTGTTTTCAGACAAATTATACTTCAAACAAACTAAAAAGTAAATGATTTCAGTCGTTCTATATCTTCTACACCAACCACCTTATGTTTCTGTGAAAATACTCTCGTTAGGACAATGTCGTTGAATAAGTATTCGAATAATTTATTATATACAGTGCGGATATCAAATCAATTGTCAACTTGTCTTGTATTTGTAATTTGGATCCTAACAAGGCAGGTTACATCGAGCCAAAGAGTGAATCCCTCGTATAATAAAAACACAAAGGATAGTAGAACGATTTCCTTCCTTGAATAAAACTTTATTGATCGATTATGTGTCCTTTCAAACTCCCCAGATTACCCAGAGCTGTATAGTTGTTTAGAAGTTTCTCTTTTTGTTCTATGACCTAATTACTTATGAAGCCTATTGGTTAGAGCCTGTAAGTAAACATTTCACTGTAAAGTCTACACACCTGTTGTATTCGGCGCACGTGACAAATAAACTTTGATTTGATTTAATTTGACGGTACAATATGAGATACAGTATTTGCATTGCATGACCGCTACCAATACAACAGCATGGCGAACTACTGTATTAAAAAGAGCTTGCCATGTTCACTAGCTGACGTTAGGCAATGGGTCCTATTCAGAGTAAATCATACTTATTTGGTGCTGATGATAGTATCACTTTGAAACAGTGATTACGTCCCAAATGGCACCATATTATATAGTGCGCTACCTTTTGACCAGACCCCTATGGGCAAACTGGTCAGAAGAAGTGCACTGCATAAGGAAGGGGGCCATTTGGAGTGGAACCAGTAACATCTACAAACCATTAACTGTTTGATCCCCCCCCCCCCCCCCATTGTTTTCTCAGAAAAGACATGCTTTACAGATGAGCCTGAGAACGCAGCCTACCCCAGGAAGTCACACTGTAGTCACACAGCCAACCCCCAGGTCAACCACCAGGTCAACCCCCAGGTCAACCACCAGGTCAACCACCAGGTCAACCACCAGGTCAACCACCAGGTTAACCACCAGGTCAACCAGAACCCTTACAAATCCACCAACAACCTCATCCCATCCATCAGAGAGGTGGAGGATGAATACTGAACTACAGAACCCTATTTTGACACCTACAGTAGAACCCACCTGGAGAACACCTGGAACTAGAACCCAAGAACAGCTAGAACCCACCTGCAGAACACCTGGAACTAAAATCCAAGAACAGCTAGAACCCACCTACAGAACGCATGAAACTAGAACCCAAGAACAGATGGAACCCACCTAGAGAGCGCATGAAACTAGAACCCCGATCCAGTGGAACTGGAATCTGAAGAACACTTTAAAGCTAGAATCCTTAGTTGCTACATCAATTTATGGACTTATAAATGAATGATCAAAACATCAATGCTGCATAATAAACCTCATGGAAAAGTGCATATGTACAGTAGCTACAGTAACATCATATCAGCAGGCTTTTTGACATGTTTTATACATATGAATATATAAATGAAGTAATAGACATATACATACAATCAGATGTCAATCAAATGTACAGTCAGTCAGTCACTAATGCTAACACTCAGCCATGTAGTTTGCACAGCCAGTTGCCTAGTGACCAGACTGAGGGTCGCTTCAGTCAGAGTAGCAAAGCAACGCAATGCAAGATAACATACGATGAAGCATTATAATAGAGTGTTATCAAACTGGACTGATTATTTGCCAATAAAAACCATATACATTGTTGACTTTCATTTGTACGATGATATTTCAAGACTGACGCTTATCGACTGACGTATCCATTATTGTTTGCTTCCACGGGTTTTTGGCAAACCTGGTAAGATCCAATACAAAAACAAAGGCATATGATATGACGGTCTTTTCTGTTAAACGCAGTCCCACACGAATGATATTATTAGCGGATCGTTTGTGGATCGTCATTGGATGAGAGTAAAGTCACCATTCTATATTTGTGGTAGATAGTCAGAGTTCATTTCAGAATGGTACATGGTATTGTATTGGTCCCAGCCTTATTTCGATAGGCCAGTTTGTTTGTGTGACAGTATGATTGCTGCCGTTTTAGTTTTGATATCAAATCCCAAACAACCTGCGAATGTTCGCTGTACATACAGTATATAGGAAATATGTGATGTGGGTGGAATGACACTGGAAATAAATAATAAACCACATTCCCTATTCATTTGGCACGTTTGACCTGTCATTGTAATGACAAATGCTATAACCCAAATGTGAGCTGTTTCTGAGGAGACACTGGAGAATGTTCAGTAACGTTAGCTATCTGAGCAACTAATAAGATACATATTAAGGACCTTAATAGGTCTACCTATTGGATTAGGTTATACTGTATAACCCTACCAATTTAACCCTATCAATACCTTATTGACTTTGATAGGCCTACCTGAAACCAAAAGGGTGGGTTATACTGTATAACCCTACATGTGGGCATAAATACCTGTAGCTCCGGTCCCATTGCAACTCTCTCTTAGTACAGTAGAGGAACGCTCACTAACGCCCTGGACCAGAGCTAATGTACCTATACCTGTAGACAGGTCCTCCTTTGGCTGTAAGTACTGTCTGGCAGTGGCCTGCCTGTCACTGGCCTACCTGCCACTGGCCTGCCTGTCACTGGCCTGTCTGCCACTGGCCTGCCTGCCGCTGGCCTGCCTGGCAATGGCCTGCCTGTCACTGGCCTACCTGCCACTGGCCTGCCTGTCACTGGCCTGTCTGCCACTGGCCTGCCTGCCGCTGGCCTGCCTGGCACTAGCCTGCCTGGCGCTGGCCTGCCTGGCACTGGCCTGCCTGCCAATGGCCTGCCTGGCACTGGCCTGCCTGGCACTGGCCTGCCTGTCACTGGCCTGCCTGCCGCTGGCCTGTCTGCCGCTGGCCTGCCTGGCGCTGGCCTGCCTGGCGCTGGCCTGCCTGGCGCTGGCCTGCCTGCCGCTGGCCTGCCTGGCGCTGGCCTGCCTGGCGCTGGCCTGCCTGTCGCTGGCCTGCCTGCCGCTGGCCTGCCTGGCACTGGCCTGCCTGCCGCTGGCCTGCCTGGTACTGGCCTGCCTGGCACTGGCCTGCCTGGCACTGGCCAGGCCAAATATCTTCAATATGACCCTGTTTCTCCCCTAACCATCCAAGTGGACAGTGGTGAAGAGAGATCCGTGAGGGCCAGAACCACACTAGCATATCAAAGCATGTTCTGTCTACATACAGAGACTCCAATGACATGCCCCCAAAAGAGACAATAAAAGTTGGTAATCTGCAGGAAGGAAGAAAGAAAGAAAGAAGGAAAGAAAGAAAGAGTGGCATTTTGCTGGAATGGAGAACATCCAAGCTTTCCATGCCTCCGTGCCAGCAATGTGCTAGACAGTGTTTACGTCGAAGGAGGACTCAGGATAAAGATCCACCGTAGCGAAAAGTGGCTTAACAAGATAGGAATTATATAGAAACAGGGCATGTAACATGATATTAACAGAGGAGAGAGTTATTTATAACTGTTTATAAATAAATGTGAAACTTTGTACCACCTGATTTTCAGTAGATACATCTTGATACGTCTAGATATATCTTATTCAAATTTCATAAATAACGTATTTCTCTGTCATATTACACTATCTCATCACATCACATTCGCATCAAAACATTTACATTCTTTTATTTTTTAAAGACATTTAATTGTAAAACGTTATGGGGAATATACAGATTGCCCGGAGATAAAGATGATTAGCATGTAGCAAGTAATGAGAAGGAATAAAAGTCTTAAACTAACATTCAAATGAACCATTTGGTGAAACTTTGAAATAAAACGTACTACGCTTCTTAGTCATTTCTTGGTCCTTTCAAGAAGTCAACAAAAAAACTTTGTTGTATTATTCCTATTGTGTGTATACAGTAGACGTTGGGTAAAGAGGGAGTTTTGGCAGTCTAGTTTGTTTTGTTTGTACATTTTAGCACATTTATTTGTGGACACTGACAAGTGCTACGTTTATATGTCTGACTATGTCATACATACCATACTGAATGTGAAATACAGTATGTTGTATTTTACAAAATTATTGTAAATAACTTGTACATGATTTCGTTTTTTTTTTTTTTTTCACAAATTAAAACAACTGATGTATTGTGTTCTATGACATATTGTCATTTGAGATCAGAATTTTGTTGTTGAAAGAATTATACATAATACTTCAATTTACAGATGAAGTATCAACCCCATTTACACATGAAGCATCAACCTCATTTACAAATGAAGCATCAACCCCATTTACACATGAAGTATCAACCTCATTTACAAATGAAGCATCAACCCCATTTACACATGAAGCATCAACCCCATTTACAAATGAAGCATCAACCCCATTTACACATGAAGTATCAACCCCATTTACACATGAAGCATCAACCCCATTTACACATGAAGTATCAACCCCATTTACACATGAAGTATCAACCCCATTTACACATGAAGTATCAACCTCATTTACAAATGAAGCATCAACCCCATTTACACATGAAGCATCAACCCCATTTACACTTTAAGAATACAGTATAGTCTTCTGATTTAGGCCTACATACTGTACGCTGTACATTCAGATAGTATCGTTGTTACCTTACCACAGCAGACGACCAAACACGTTCATAATGAAAACCCTCACATTGTGCTCCCCAAAAGGCACACTGTTCACTATTTACGTGATCTACCAAGCCTAACGTAAACAGGCTCCCCATTTGGGAGAAGCCCCCGTCCATCTGTTGAACAATACTTTACGATTGCCAGCAAATATCTGACAGGAGGCTGGCTTGGTCTCAGCAGCCTGCTAGGATATGGTTGATAAAAGTTCCACGTTTGCACCTTGGGATATGAAGTGGGCCCAATCAGTTGTTTATTAACGTATTTCAGCCACCCTGCTTGGCGGGGGACTGTAGCATGCCAATAATGATTTACCGTCTGACACCTCGAGGCTCAAAGAGAGGGGAGGGGAGGAAGGAGGCTTGTTGATTGTGGCGCTAAGCACGCACGCAGGACGCACGCAAGCACAACACACAACACACACCCACACACACACACACACACACACACACACACACACACACACACACACACACACACACACACACACACACACACACAGTTTCCATGACAATGTGGCAGGTGAGCTAGCTAGCCAGTGGTGGCTCTTAGCTCATCAATACCATTGTGGATAAAACAAGGAGAGCATTATGCCAGGCTCCTCAAATCAATGTTCAGAGTGTCCTGCCTGATTAAGCCGTCGCCCTGACAGTGTCAATACTGCCTGGCTGGCTGGCTGGTGGAGGGAAGCCCACGGCTGTGGCTTTGTCTGTGTCGGCAGCCTATTTCCTACATTAGCCTGGGCTCAGGGCAAACGCAGTGCACTAGGTAAGCGATAGGGTGCAATTTGGGATGCAGTTAGACTGATGATTGGTCTGAAAAGCCTATCAGGCAGAAAGCTGAGCAGAACTAATGATTCCCTGTACTGCCTATTAGAGGGACATGACAATGTTATCCTGTGGGGGCCGGCAGCCGGCAGAAGGAGAGAGGAGGAAAAAGTGACCTTGGCTGCTTTATTTGAAGCTGAAGTAAATTGACAACAGCAGATAAATCTTTACCTTGGGCTATTAACAGAATGAAACAACAGGGATGGAGGAGCTGGTTTCTCTGATGTTGCTTTTCACTCGCTGGTATTTCTTGTTCTTTTAGTTTKTTTTTTTTTACTAACGCACGTAAGCCCACAGATATGACCTTYATGAAAGCGCCATGTCAGACCACATTATCTCTTCTGAATGTCTGACAGTATTGTTCTTCAGTATTATAAAAGTCTGCTTATCTTTATAATGGCAACTGATTATATGCAATTAGTAGACAACCACACCACCAAAAATGTTCTGGACAAAATCCAAATATTGAAATATGGTTGGTAAATGTTAAATGTTTCTACACGAATAAGCTGAATGTTTGAGAAAATATTCGCAACTACAAAAACCCAATAAATGTAGTTGATTGGTGAAGCCCGTGGGTATAAACTTTCTAGGCGTATGACAAAAAATTATTTTTACTGCTCTAATTACATTGTGTAACCTGTTTATAATAGCAATAAGCACTTTTGGGGTTTTGGTATGGCTAAGGTTGCATCCAAGCACACACTTGCCTCGTGCGTAAGAAAGTTCTGAGCAGTGGTATATTTGACCATATACCACACCCCCTCGGCTTATTGCTTAAATTATAATTGTACTTTACTATTTTTTACTGAAGTTGGGTTATTTTAACGTTTTGAAATGGTTGCAAGATCATACTGTACCGTCCTGTATTGTTATAGTTCTGCATGTGTGCAGCCAGTCTGTGGAGTGAGAAATCTTCTGTTCACATTCATTTCAGAGTGGACCTAATGCAAAATGAATGTAGCCCTTGGCATAGAAGATGGTGGTACAGTTCTAAAATCTTGGAAACATCTGTGTAATAAAACACATGGCTTTTTTTACCCCAACTATGTAGCAATGTTCTCTTAGCCTTAAGATAGATGTTCCAAAGCAGTCAAAACCTTTGCCCGGAGCTCTACTGTACAGTTGATTTTCTCTAACAATTGTAACCCCCCCCCCCCAGATTAAAATTAT
>NW_019942663.1:548795-552899 GCF_002910315.2 Salvelinus sp. IW2-2015 | reverse complement strand
ACATGAAAAAATAAAGGGTTAGCATTAATGAAAAAATAAAGTTTAGCATACATGAAAAAATAAAGGGTTAGCATTAATGAAAAAATAAAGTTTAGCATACATGAAAAAATAAAGGGTTAGCATACAGGTGTAGGAAAGAAAGACAACAAAGAGATTCAGATCCTATTTCAACTGGTACAATTTCTGTGGTACAAACAGTAGCATTTGATCCCTGATGTAAGGGAAAGCCCTCTTGCTCCTTCACAAGGGACAGTTTGCCTCCTAGGCCCTCAAGCCCTTTTTCTGTTATCTGGAAAGGTCAACATTTTCCACTCCTTTGTTTCAGTGCTTGCATGCATAAATCAAAGCTCTCGGCTATGTCAATGTTTGAACCACTGTGTCCTGGGGGGGGGGGGGTGTTACACTGCTTCAAAGACACAATATCAACCCTAAAGGGTGTACAGTAAGCATATACAGTAATTACAGATATATATATAACTATATATAACGGATGTGAAATGGCTAGCTAGTTAGCGGTGGTGCGCGCTAATAGCGTTTCAATCGGTTACGTCACTCGCTTTGAGACCTTGAAGTAGTGGTTCCTCTTGCTCTGCAAGGGCCGYGGCCTTTGTGGAGCGATGGGTAACGATGCTTCGTGGGTGTCAGTTGTTGATGTGTGCAGAGGGTCCCTGGTTCGCGCCCAGGTTGGGGCGAGGGGACGGAATGTAACAGTTTAACTTTATGTCCGCGCTATTAGCGCGCACCACCGCTAACTAGCTAGCCATTTCACATCCGTTACATATATACAGTAACTACAGTTAGATACAACCATAATACAGTAATTACAGATATATATAACTATATACAGTAACTACAGTTAGATACATCCATAATACAGTAATTACAGATATATATAACTATATACAGTAGCTACAGTTGGTTATAACCATAATACAGTAACTACAGTTAGATATAACCATAATACAGTAACTACAGTTAGATATAACCATAATACAGTAACTACAGTTGGATATAACCATAATACAGTAACTACAGTATGGTATATAACATAATTACAGGTAATACAGATGGATATAAACCATATACAGAACTACAGTTAGATATAACATAATACAGTAACTACAGTGGATATACCATAATACAGTAACTATAAACAGTTGGATATAAACCATAATAGAGTAACTACAGTTGGATATAACATAATACAGTAACTACAGTTGGATATAACCATAATAAGTAACTACAGTTGATATATACCATATAACAGTAATACAGTTAGATATCAACATAATACAGTAACTACAGTTCGATATAACCATAATACAGTAACTACAGTTAGATATAACCATAATACAGTAACTACAGTTCGATATAATGCAACATATTCCACATTCATCATATCCAATATTACAGAGATGACGACCTTGAGAAGACAATATGTGAAGTCGTTTTTCTTTTTATAGATATAGGCGATTTACCATGTTGCATTTGGACCTCTTGATAGTGGACCTTACTGTATTGACTATATTGTACAGTCAATGTTCAGGGTCTTTGATTTCATGGTAAAAATGCAACGTTCCCGACAAGATTTTTCAGTACGAGGACTCAACTTTTTTTATACTCTGAGAATATGCTTGATTGATTACAGCAGTACGTTGACAAGCCCCCAGAAGGCACCAGTTACACTCCTTCCTAGTTGTTTATTAGTGCTCCACGGCCAACCCTCTAAAACACAACATTCCATTGTACTACTTACTACTCTGCTAAAAAAGAAATTAGCCACAACTGCAAACAGCTGGYGGTATATGTATCCAACAACATGTATCCCTCACCCCATAGTGGTAAAACATGCTTTATAATTTGCAAGATATTATTTACTATGATTCATGCCTGTCAGTAGGTGGTTGGTGGGTTGATAGAAGTGGCGACAAGGCGGATGATTTCCTCAGTAAAATGTTAATCCCAAAAGTTCAGGATCAGGAGATTGGAGTAAGTCTGAGTTACAGGATCCATGCATTATGTAGAGGAGAACTGACACGACCTTCTCAATTAACCTTTATTTAACTAGACAAGTCAGCTAAAGAATAAATACTTATTTACAATGACGGCCTACCCCTGCCAAACCCTCCCCTAACTCGGACGACGCTGGGCCAATTGCGCCCAACGCCCTATGGGACCCCCGATCACGGCCGGTTGTGTTACAGCCCGGGATCAAACCAGGGTCTGTAGTGACGCCTCTATCACTGAGATGCAGTGCCTTAGACCGCTGCGCCACACGGGAGACACAGTCTACTCTATATACTAACACTCAGTTTGACCTCTCAAGGCCTCCCCGAAGGATGAGTTACAGGGTCCAAGCGTTATGTAGACGAGAACTGACACAACCTTCAGACATCACAGTCTACACTATATATTACCATGACCTCTCAAGGCCTCTCGGAAGAACGAGATACATATCTGATATATATTACTGCTATTCTCATTAAATTACTGACTCACATTCTTTATGAGCTGGAGAAGCCGTTTTTAAATGTATGACCGGACATGAGAAGAGATCGAGAGATTTCATTTGGATGAAAAAATAAAATACGTTTCAGCCCATATGAAAAATATATGTTTTGACGTTTTCCAATTTATAAAGAAATTGATCTGAAGAAAAAAAACATGACAAATAAATAATGTAATGACAATTACTGTATAAATCCTATCCCTAATTATCATGGTTTCACCATATGACTTTATTAGTGCCGTATGTAGAAAAAGAAATGAAATCTACGCCTGCTGTTAGAGGGGAAATGATAGGGAATAAAGTTATTTCTGGAGAGCGCAGGGTCCATTTTGATATAATTGGCTTTAGAATAATTTATGACGTTAAATGCCACATTATCGACTGGCTGTCAGGTCCTTTGGCATGCAGTCCATCCTTCTTTCTGCCTAGCACTACCACAGCCTAAAGTAGACTGACAAGCAAATTATACCCTCTTCTCTCACAGTGATAAATGTCACTAATCTTAAAACCAGACTGCCTTTTAGCATGAATCCCAAAAAAAGTGCACCCTAGTCCATATGTAGTGCACTACTTTTGACCAGAGACCTATAGGCCTCGGTCAAAATAGTTCACTATAAAGGGAATAGGGTGCCATTTTTGGTACCAGCCAAAGTCTGCTCCAGCCAATATCCTCTGATTGAGAATACACCTAGAGCCATATTCTCTTATTCTCTCCCAGTTTGGTCCTAAATGAAGTTATTTTACACAATCCATTCAGGCATTAAATCAATGGTTCTCAGCAAGTCTCTACTGTACCATAGAAGTATGTCTCTTATTTAGCACACCTCTTACAGACCTGGCTGATGTATGTCTCTTATTTAGCACACCTCTTATAGACCTGGCTGATGTATGTCTCTTAGCCGGTCTGTACGAGGTGGTGTAAATAGAGACATACATCAGCCAGGTCTATAAGAGGTGTGTTAAATAAGAGACATACATCAGCCAGGTCTATAAGAGGTGGTGCTAAATAAGAGACATACATCAGCCAGGTCTATAAGAGGTGTGCTAAAAATAGAGACATACATCAGCCAGGTCTGTAAGAGGTGTGTTAAATAAGAGAACATAACCAGTCAAGCCAGGTCTATAAGAGGTGTGTTAAATAAGAGACATACATCAGCCAGGTCTATAAAGCGTGTGTGTAAATAAGAGACATACATCAGCCAGGTCTATAAAGGTGTGTTAAATAAGAGACATACATCAGCCAGGTCTATAAGAGGTGTTGCTAAATAAGAGACATACATCACCAGGTCTATAAGAGGTGTGCTAAATAAGAGACATACATCAGCCAGGTCTATAAGAGGTGTGTTAAATAAGAGACATACATCAGCCAGGTCTATAAAGAGGTGTGCTAAATAAGAGACATACATCAGCCAAGGTCTATAAGAGGTGTGTTAAATAAGAGACATACATCAGCCAGGTCTATAAGAGGTGTGCTTAAATAAGAGACATACATCAGCCAGGTCTATAAGAGGTGTGCTAAATAAGAGACATACATCAGCCAGGTCTATAAGAGGTGTGTTAAATAAGAGACAACTCATCAGCCAGGTCTATAAGAG
>NW_019942663.1:536400-548770 GCF_002910315.2 Salvelinus sp. IW2-2015 | reverse complement strand
AGCGAGTTGTGCTAAATAAGAGACATACATCAGCCAGTCTATAAGAGCTGTGTTATAATAAGAGACGATACCAATTCAGCCAGGTCTTCAAAGAGGTGTTAAAATAAGAGACAACATCAGCCAGCGCAGGTCTATAAGAGGATGTTTTAAATAAGAGACATACATCAGCCAGGTCTATAAGAGTGTGCTAAATAAAGAGACATACATCAGCCAGGTCTATAAGAGGTGTGTTAAATAAGAGACAACATCAGCCAGGTCTATAAGAGGTGTGCTAAATAAGAGACATACATCAGCCAGGTCTATAAGAGGTGTGTTAAATAAGAGACATACATCAGCCAGGTCTATAAGAGGTGTGCTAAAAAGAACATACATCAGCCAGTCTATAAGAGGGTGTAAATAAGAGACATACATCAGCCAGGTCTATAAGATTGTGTTAAATTAGAGACATACATCAGCCAGGTCTATAAGAGGTGTGTTAAATAAGAGACATACATCAGCCAGGTCTATAAGAGGTGTGCTAAATAAAGACATACATCAGCCAGGTCTATAAGAGGTGTGCTAAATAAGAGACATACATCAGCCAGGTCATAAGAGTGTGGCTAAATAAGAGACATACATCAGCCAGGTCTATAAGAGTGTGTTAAATAAGAGACATACATCAGCCAGGTCTAAAGAGGTGTGTAAATAAGAGACATACATCAGCCAGGTCTATAAGAGGTGTGTTAAATAAGAGACATACATCAGCCAGGTCTATAAAGATGGTGCTAAATAAGAGACATACATCAGCCAGGTCTATAAGAGGTGTGTAAATAGAGACATACATCAGCCAGGTCTATAAGAGGTGTGCTAAATAAGAGACATACATCAGCCAGGTCTATAAGAGGTGTGTTAAATAAGAGACATACATCAGCCAGGTCTCATAAGAGGTGTGTTAAATAAGAGACATACATCAGCCAGGTCTATAAGAGGTGTGTTAAATAAGAGACATACGTACACGCCAGGTCTATAAGAGTGTGTTAAATAAGAGACATACATCAGCCAGGTCTACAAGAGGTGTGTTAAATAAGAGACATACTACATCAGCCAGGTCTATAAGAGGGTGTTAAATAAGAGACACTACATCAGCCAGGTCTATAAGAGGTGTGTTAAATAAGAGACATACATCAGCGATCTATAAGAGGTGTGCTAAATAAGAGACATACATCAGCCAGGTCTATAAAGGTGTGCTAAATAAGAGACATACACATCAGCCAGGTCTATAAGCAGGTAGTGCTAAATAAGAGACATACATCAGCCAGGTCTATAAGAGTGTTGCTAAATAAGAGACATACATCAGCCAGGTCTATAAGAGGTGTGCTAAATAAGAGACATACATCAGCCAGGCTAAGAGTGTTAAATAAGAACATAATCAGCCAGGTCTATAAAGAGGTGTGCTAAATAAGAGACATACATCAGCCAGGTCTATAAGAGGTGTGCTAAATAAGAGACATACATCAGCCAGGTCTGTAAGAGGTGCTCTAAAATGATGTATGTCTCTTATTTAACACACCTCTTATAGACCTGGCTGATGTATGTCTCTTATTTAACACACCTCTTATAGACCTGGCTGATGTATGTCTGGGTCTGTATTTCTATAAACATTTATTTTTCTTTTTGTTGTTGTTGTGAGATACAAGGAACAGATTGTATCCCTGACAGTGTGGGTGGATAAAACATACCTTTTTTCCCCCTGCAGAAAAATGTATGCTTATAGCGCCCGATTCCGACTAAATTACGCCTTTCTTACACGCCATGCCTTTCCTACACCTTTCCTACAAACTTCTCAATAGTTTATATTTAGACTTTACTTATGAAGGTGGGTAATGGGCTTTGCAGTCATGGTCCCCCTTTTTTTGTGCGCGCTCCAATAAATGTAAATCAACTGCTGAAAACCCTCCCACTTGCTGGGCCAACATATTTTCTCTTGGGTTTTCAGTACGTTCACAGAGTTTCTAAACCCAGAGACACAACATCGTAAGACTTTCTGGAACTTTTGCAAAACAGACCAAACAGACAAGACCAGGGTTTTGGGTTAGAAAAGTAATTGAGAGAAGTGAAACCGTTGGGACCCAGTGGTGTAAAGTACTTAAGTAAAAAATACTTTAAAGTACTACCTAAGTCGTTTTTTTTTGTGGTATCTGTACTTTACTATTTATATTTTTGACTACTTTTACATTTACTTCACTACATTCCTAAAAAAATGTGGTACTTTTTCTGACACACATTTTCCCTGACACCAAAAAGTACTTGTTACGTTTTGAATGCTTAGCAGGACAGGAAAATTGTGAAATTCACTCACTTATCAAGACAACACGTGGTCATCCCTACTGCCTCTGATCTGGCGGACTCACTAAACACATATGCATCTTCTGTAAATAATATCTGAATGTTGCAGTGTGCCCCTGGCTATCCGTACATTTTAAAAACAATAAAATGTTGCTCTGCTTGGCCTAAAATAAGAGATTTGAAATGTATACTTTTACTTCTACTTCTGATACTTAAGTATATTTAAAACCATATACTTTTACTCAAGTATTATTTTACTAGGTGACCTTCACTTTTACTTGAGTAGCTTTCAATTAAAGTATCTTTAATTTTACTCAAGTATGACAATTGGRTACTTTTCCCACCACTAGTTAGACCCAATAACATGTTAATATTCATGAGTTTAGCTAGTCAACGTCGCCATGACATCGGGAATTGATCTGTGATTTCTACTGGAGAAGTAGTTTTAAACTATCTTCATACTTTGGTACATTTATTTTTAAGCCATCCCTTTAAATATGGTGTACCTTTAATTATAATTGTATCAACAGACTAGAATACATTGAGAGAACGGGTTCAGAATATAGGGATCAATGAACGAATTCCATCTAAATATATTCATATTCATCTCCRTTTCAGCACCGACTGGTAGATAAAAAAAATTACTTTGATTTTGTAGATTCATTCAAATTTTAGGGTTATGAAAGTATGATGAATCATAAAAAAACAGGTTTGGAAAGCTTTCATGCACAAAATATATCGATGAGTAGAAACTACAGTGGTTTGATTCATCCTGAAAATGTACACATTCAGTTCCTTAACCCATGATAATGTTGGAAGATTAGTGTACATAGAATTATTATTAGGGAGAATAGTGTACAATAGTAGGCTATACTGTTATACAGGCTATACAGTCTGTTGCCTGCACTAACAATGGTCAAGTATTGTGCCGTGCGTCAGGCTCAAAACTGTTTTGTCTTGGTCTGCGCTCAGCTCAACGACGTAATTAGCCTACATGTCTTAAAAAATGATATTATCAACTGTTACTAAGGATCCTCAGCAACAACCAAACGGCCATAACAGCGTTTACAGAGGAAGCAAATGAAGGTAATCGAAAACAATGTAATTAAATGGAATGATCATGAAGGCAGGACCAACTGAAGGGAACAAACAGTAAATTGACAGTTGACTATGTGTTGTTATTAGGCCTACTGACGGTCGATACTGATAGTGACTAATATTTAACGGGATAGAAATAAGAAACAGAGAAAAGTCGGGGGTAGCCTATAATTAAGATATTCGAGAGTGCCCATTGCTGCAAGTTAAAAGGCCTTACAATTTAAATTCTTCATAATGGCACAGGATTTCATAGACTTCATTTCACTACATGTAGCATTTCGCTACACTCATAATAACATCTGCTAACCATGGTGGTAGCGTGACAATACATCTGCCTCAGCAATGTGTATGTGACCAATAACATCTGCTAACCATGTGTATGTGACCAATAACATCTGCTAACCATGTGACCAATAACATCTGCTAACCGTGTGTATGTGACCAATAACATCTGCTAACCGTGTGTATGTGACCAATAACATCTGCTAACCATGTGTATGTGACCAATAACATTTGATTTGGTTGGATTTGATTTCCCTGTGGGAAAGTTGATATGTTAATATGCTTCAGTTTGTTGCCATATGACTGGTTTCACATTTGTCTCCAGCGATTATAAGGTCAAATAGATCTAAAACTATCTATAACTAAAACTATCTATATCTAATTTATATTTACAATTCCCTTATCCAAACGGATGAATCATTTACCCAGCTCTTATCAATAGCTCTTATCAAGTTGTAAATTACAGTGCATGGAGAATGGTGTTATCATGTTATCAAGTTCAAGGTCAGAATACACAGAGAGAAAAGTGCATAAAAAGGGAATTACGTTCCATTTAGGCACGCTTAACTCGGGTCGAAATCGGGGGGCCCAAAGTGTAAGCAATATTCGTCATTTTGTTAAACACTTAAATACAAAATTAGGAATACATCCAAGATAAATTCCCTTATAAACCATGTCATTTTTCCTACCTAAAACACGTGCCAGTTAAAACCAGGACTATTTTTAACAGCGCTGTTTACGTACGGTAGCACCTCTGCATCATGTTGATACTGTATGTGTGACCATGACAACAATAGGTCATGACACATACCAAACTGGGTACGTCCCAGAGCTATCTTCTGTGGCTGGAATGCTGTCATCTCTCCCTATGTCACTATCACTGGATCAATACTACTGTCACATATGTCACAAACTTTTAGATGTCTGCTCTTTTCATCAGAGGGCCTCTTCAGCCCGACCTGGGTGGAGATTCAATTGTATGTGTGTGTGTGTGTGTGTGTGTGTGGTGGGGGGATATGTGTGAGGGTAAGAGAGGAGAGAGGGGAGATGGGGTGCAGATCGTAGTATCTTCCCCCTGTAACTCTCAGTACCAGTCGTCTGTAAACTCATTGACATTTATCTGAGAAACATTGTGCAATGTTTCTCAGCGAGACAATCACTAATACAACTCCGTAACATATCCCACGGCACAATCAATTACAATAATAGTGACGAGCCCCAAATATCAATTACTTCCGCTGTCTATGTTCACAGTCCAAAACATACTTCAAATAATGTGGCTTTGATAAAATAAACCAAATAAAGATACAAAATGAAGATAAAATCAAAACCATTACACATGTTGTAAACAAATCCAAAATCATACAAATTCAGATTTCACTGAGTTTTTTTGAGACAAGACCTAAAGTGGCTATCTGGGATGATTTCACATGTCCAGTGCATCTCTCTTGCACATGTTCAGATAGCACAGCCCCAGTTTTAACCTTTGACCCCCTTTGATCAGCAGTGCAATCCATCATGGGGCTCCTACTGTCACAGGAGGTGCCTGGGCTGCTTGGCTGCAGCTGTGTGTCACTGATGATGAGAGGAAGAGAGGAGAGGAGTGGTGAGGAGAGTAGTGGAGAAGAGAGGAGAGGAGGAGAGGAGTAGAGAGGAGTGGAGGAGAAGAGGAGTTGGAAGGAGAGGAGGAGGGTAGGAGAGGAGAGGAGTGGAGTTGGGAGGAGGCTGGGAGAGAAGAGGAGAGGAGGAGGGTAGGAGAGGAGAGGAAAGAATAGGAGAGGAGGAGGGTAGGAGGGCGAGGAGGGTAGCAGAGGAGGAGGGTAGGAGTGTAGTGGAGTGGAGAGGAGAGGAGGGAAGTGGAGAGGAGGAGGGTAGGAGAGGAGGGGTTGAGGAGGAGGGAAGGACAGGACGGGAGTGGGGTGGAGAGGAGAAGGAGAGGAGGGTAAGAGAGGAGAGTCGCTATTTATGGAATAGGGTGCTATTTGGGACACACCCAGTCAGAGCTAGAGGAATGATGAGTAACATTCTGTCTGGAAAACTACTGTGAGGAATATAGTGTAATAGTGAATGTCTGGGAATATGTAGAGCCATGTACAATATATATAATAACACAGTGCCACCGACGCGTCCCGCTCCCAAGGACTGTGTGCTCTCGTTCTCTGTGGCCCTCACTTCTGTCATCATGAAGTGCTTTGAGAGGCTAGTGAAGGATCATATCACCTCTCCCTTACCTGACACCTGAGGCCCACTTCAATTTGCTTACCGCCCCAATAGATCCACAGATGATGCAATCGCCATCTCACTGCACACTGCCCTATCCCATCCAGACAAGATGAATATGCTGTTCATTGACTATAGCTCAGCATTCAACACCATAGTACCCTCCAAGCTCATSATTAAGCTCGRGGCCCTGGGTCTGAACCCCGCCCTGTGCAACTGGGTTCTGGACTTCTTGACGTGCCGCACCCAGGTGGTGAATGTAGGAAACAACATCTCCACTTCACTGAACCTCAAAACGGGGGCCCCACAAGGATGCGTGCTCAGGCCCCTCCTTTACTCCCTGTTCATCCATGACTGCGTTGCCACGCACGCCTCAACTCAATCATCAAGTTTGCAGACGACACAACAGTAATAGGCCTGATTACCAACAATGACAAGACAGCCCACAGGGAGGAGGTGAGGGCCCTGGCGGAGTGGTGCCAGGAAAATAACCTCTCCCTCAACGTCAACAAAACGAAGGAGCTGATCGTGGACTTCAGGCAACAGCGCCTCTCTGATGAGGATAGGCTACCCGTCCTGTTGGGGGAGGACGCAGAGAGCTGTGAGTTGGCAGCATACTACATTGCTGCCTGCAATAAGATGAGGGACAGTGTCTGACAGACCAATCAACCTGCACATGTCCTCTACTGTATTCTTATTGTTATTGTTGAATGTATGGTTATTTTGACCCTTGGTTATTGTTGTTACTGTTGTCCCGTCGACAATTTTGAATCTTATTATTTTCATATTGTAAATATCCAAAGTAAGCTTTGGCAATATGTACATTGTTACATCATGCCAATAAAGCAAATTGAATTGATTGACCAGACAGACAGACAGACGACAGACAGACAGACAGACAGACAGACAGACAGACAGACAGACAGACAGACAGACAGACCAGACAGACAGACAGACAGACAGACAGACAGACAGACAGGACAGACAGAGAGAGAGAGAGAGAGAGAGAAGAGAGAGAGAGAGAGAGAGAGAGAGAGAGAGAGAGAGAGAAGAGAGAGAGAGAGAGAGAGAGAGAGAGAGAGAGGAGGAGAGAGAGCATGGCACTACAGTGGATGAATAATAGTGGTGAGGAGATTGCCACTTGTCAAATCCTTCAGACTAGTGCTATGGGTTTCAGGCAGGCAAATGAGGCAAACAGTGAGTGCTATTACTATTGTCAAAGATCTCCTGACAGCTTAACAGAAAGGCACATTCCCTCCCCATCAATTCTAAACAGACGCAGAGTGTATTAATGGCAAAGAAAAAGGCGGGCAGACATCAGACAAAGAGGATGAGTGATGTCTTGCTGACTGGACTACTGCATCTCAGAGTGTGCTAGACAATACATGATGGGAAAGGACATTGTCAGGACAGGCAGGGCAACGCGCAGAGAGGAGACAGTGTCATGAAACAGGCCCGGGATTGTACGTAGTGACAGAAAACAGAGATGAGGACAGAGATACCGGTAGTGCTACATTAGTGGGTAGCATATTCAAACACACACACACACACATTGTCCTTGAGTCTAAGCAAGCCTGACATTACCTCCTATTGATGCTTCAAAGAATATAAACCAACCCCCCCCCCCCCCCATCACCAACCATCAGAGCTGAAGTAGGCCTATACGCAAATAGACCATTGCCCTATACTGTATGGATCTGTGCCATTACCTTTGAACTGGACTGTTTTTACAGCATGAGCGGTCGTGAGTAGATGCGCTTGTTTTGAGATCAAAGCGAAAGCTACAAATCAAATCAAATCAAATCAAATCAAATTTTATTAGTCACATACACATGGTTAGCAGAGTTAATGGCGAGTGTAGCGAAATGCTTGTTCTTCTAGTTCCGACAATGCAGTAATAACCAACAAGTAATCTAACCTAACAATTCCACAACTACTACCTTACACACACACACAAGTGTAAAGGGATAAAGAATATGTACATAAAGATATATGAATGAGTGGTGGTACAGAACGGCATGGCAGATGCAGTAGATGGTATAGAGTACGGTATTACATATGAGATGAGTACTGTAGGGTATGTAAACATAAAGTGGCATAGTTTAAAGTGGCTAGTGGTACATGTATTACATAAAGATGGCAAGATGCAGTAGATGATATAGAGTACAGTATATACATATGAGATGGGTAATGTAGGGTATGTAAACATTATATTAAGTGGCATTGTTTAAAGTGGCTAGTGGTACATTTTTACATAATTTCCATCAATTCCCATTTTTAAAGTGGCTGGAGTTGAGTCAGTATGTTGGCAGCGGCCGCTAAATGTTAGTGGTGGCTGTTTAACAGTCTGATGGCCTTGAGATAGAAGCTGTTTTTCAGTCTCTCGGTCCCTGCTTTGATGCACCTGTACTGACCTCGCCTTCTGGATGATAGCGGGGTGAACAGGCAGTGGCTTGGGTGGTTGTTGTCCTTGATGATCTTTATGCCTTCCTGTGACATCGGGTGGTGTAGGTGTCCTGGAGGGCAGGTGTTTGCCCCTGGTGATGCGTTCTGCAGACCTCACTACCCTCTGGAGAGCCTTACGGTTGTGGGCGGAGCAGTTCCGTACCAGGCGGTGATACAGCCGACAGGATGCTCTCGATTGTGCATCTGTAGAATTTGTGAGTGCTTTTGGTGACAAGCCGAATTTCTTCAGCCTCCTGAGGTTGAAGAGGCGCTGCTGCGCCTTCTTCACAACGCTGTCTGTGTGGGTGGACCAATTCAGTTTGTCCGTGATGTGTACACCGAGGAACTTAAACTTTCCACCTTCTCCACTACTGACCGTCGATGTGGATAGGGGGGTGCTCCCTCTGCTGTTTCTTGAAGTCCACAATCATCTCCTTTGTTTTGTTGACGTTGAGTGTGAGGTTATTGTCCTGACACCACACTCCGAGGGCCCTCACCCTCTCCCTGTAGGCGTCTCGTCGTTGTTGGTAATCAAGCCTACCACTGTAGTGTCATCCGCAAACTTGATTGATTGAGTTGGAGGCGTGCATGGCCACGCAGTCGTGGTGAACAGGGAGTACAGGAGAGGGCTCAGAACGCACCCTTGTGGGGCCCCAGTGTTGAGGATCAGCGGGTGGAGATGTTGTTACTACCCTCACCACCTGGGGGCGGCCCGTCAGGAAGTCCAGGACCCAGTTGCACAGGGCGGGGTCGAGACCCAGGGTCTCGAGCTTGATGACGAGTTTGGAGGGTACTATGGTGTTAAATGCTGAGCTGTAATCGATGAACAGCATTCTCACATGGGTATTCCTCTTGTCCAGATGGGTTAGGGCAGTGTGCAGTGTGGTTGCGATTGCGTCGTCTGTGGACCTATTGGGTCGGTAAGCAAATTGGAGTGGGTCTAGGGTGTCCGGTAGGGTGGAGGTGATATGGTCCTTGACTAGTTCTCAAAGCACTTCATGATGACGGAAGTGAGTGCTACGGGGCGGTAGTCGTTTAGCTCAGTTACCTTAGCTTTCTTGGGAACAGGAACAATGGTGGCCCTCTTGAAGCATGTGGGAACAGCAGACTGGGATAAGGATTGATTGAATATGTCCGTAAACACACCAGCCAGCTGGTCTGCGCATGCTCTGAGGAGCGGCTGGGAATGCCGTCTGGGCCTGCAGCCTTGCGAGGGTTAACACGTTTAAATGTTTTACTCACCTCGGCTGCAGTGAAGGAGAGCCCGCAGGTTTTGGTAGGGCGCGTGTCAGTGGACTGTATTGTCCTCAAGGCGGGCAAAAAAGTTGTTTAGCCTGTCTGGGAGCAAGACATCCTGGTCCGCGACGGGGCTGGTTTTCTTTTTTGTAATCCGTGATTGACTGTAGACCCTGCCACATACCTCTTGTGTCTGAGCTGTTGAATTGCGACTCGATTTTTGTCTCTGTACTGGGACTTAGCCTGTTTGATTGCCTTGCGGAGAGAATAGCTACACTGTTTGATTCGGTCATGCTTCCGGTCACCTTGCCTGGTTAAAAGCAGTGGTTCGCGCTTTCAGTTTCACGCGAATGCTGCCGTCAATCCACGGTTTCTGGTTTGGGAATGTTTTTATCGTTGCTGTGGGTACGACATCGTCAATGCACTTCCTAATGAACTCGCTCACCGAATCAGCATATTCGTCAATATTGTTGTTGGACGCGATGCGGAACATATTCCAATCCGCGTGATCGAAGCAGTCTTGAAGCGTGGATTCAGATTGGTCGGACCAGCGTTGAACAGACCTGAGCGGGGAGCTTGTTGTTTGAGTTTCTGTTTGTAGGCTGGAATCAACAAAATGGAGTCGTGGTCAGCTTTTCCGAAAGGGGGCGGGGGAGGGCCTTATATGCGTCGCGGAAATTGTATAACAATGATCTAGGGTTTTTCCAGCCCTGGTAGCACAATCGATATGCTGATAGATTTAGGGAGTTTTGTTTTAGATATGCCTTGTTAAATTCCCCAGCTACGATGAATGCAGCCTCAGGGTGTGTGGTTTCCAGTTTACAAAGAGTCAGATAAAGTTCGTTCAGGGCCATCGATGTGTTCGCTTGGGGGGAATATATACGGCTGTGATTATGATTGAAGAGAATTCCCTTGGTAGATAATGCGGTCGACATTTGATTGTGAGGAGTTCTAGATCAGGTGAACAGAATGACTTGAGTTCCTGTGTGTTGTTATGATGATCACCCCACTTCTCGTTAATCATAAGGCATACCCCCCGCCCCTCTTCTTACCGGAAAGATGTTTGTTTCTGTCGGCGCGATGCATGAAGAAACCACTGGCTGCACCGACTCGTAGCGTCCCTTGAGTTAGCCATGTTTCCGTGAAGCAGAGCACGTTGCAATCCCTGATGTCTCTCTGGAATGCTACCCGTGCTCGGATTTCATCAACCTTATTGTCAAGAGACTGGACATTGGCGAGTAGTATGCTAGGGAGTGGAGCGCGATGTGCCCGTCTCCGAAGCCTGACCACGAGACCGCTCGTTTGCCCCTTTTTCGGCGTCGCACAGGGTCGCCGGCTGGGATCAGATCCATTGTATTGGGTGGAAGGCAGAAACACTGGATCCGTTTCGGGAAAGTCATATTCCTGGTAGGAACGATGATGAGTTGACGTTAATCGTATATTCAGTAGTTCCTCCCGACTGTATGTAATGAAACCTAAGATTACCTGGGGTACCGATGTAAGAAATAACACATAAAAAAACAAAAAACTGCATATTTTCCAAGGAACGCGAAGCGAGGCGGCCATCTCTTTTCGGCGCCGTACAGTAGCAACGTGTGCACATTTGTACATTTAGTTTATATCTTTTGCTAGTTAGTGAGTTATTAGCCCAGTTATATATAATTTGTAGTCAGCTATAGGGGAGTGTTTGCTTCCTGCAAGAGCACAAATGTGTACATTTCTAGACATCTTTGAAAAGCGAGTCAGGTAAAGAGCTTGTCTTAAAGGGGCAGTGTTGTATTTTAGACAGGCTTGAATAAGCTGAGTAGCCAATAGGCAGATGGTAGAATAATTTGTCTGATTCTCTGTGATAATGGTATGGTAATAATAATGCTTTTTATTTTGTAAAGTGTTTTCTTGCATCAAACAACACAACAACATGTTCAGTCAGCTCCTTGTCTGAAGGAYAAGTAGATAAACAGGTTAATATAAAGCCCTGTATGTTTTTTTCTAAAGTCTCATGGAATGTAGGTCTACATTGAACACCACACCTTGGCTGCTACTGTAGGCTGAAMGATAGAACAGCTATTTCCATGTTAAAATGTTATGGGATGTATTTTCTCCATTGTTTTTGATGGTAGGCCACTCTGGTAGGCCTACATTACGATCAAATATCCACAGCAGCCTACTTGACCACTGTTAAAACTGTAACTTAAAGCAGGTACAGCCTCAGTGTTCACAGTGACAGCATGTCGGAAGATGCACAGAATTTTCACAACGTTCAAGTTTCCGCTCAACAGACCTGAAATTTGCTCAAATTCTTTTGAGAGAACATTGACCATCACCAACCATCCCCCCATCATCAACCATCACCCCCATCCTCCTCATCATCAACCATCACCCCCATCCCCCCATCATCAACCATCACCCCCATCCTCCCCCATCACCAACCATTCCCCCACCACAAACCATGGAGGGATGGAGGGATAGAGAGATGGAGGAGGGGATGGATGGAGGGGTGGAGGGATAGACAGATGGATGGGTGGAGGGATGGAGGGGTGGAGGGATAGACAGATGGATGGGTGGAGGGATGGAGGGCCCCCTCCACCTCCATCTCTATTATCCCTCCACCCCTTACATCCCTCCACCCTCAATCCCTCTATCCCCCCATCCTTTGCTCTATCCTCCACCCCTCCATCCTCACCCATCCACTGTCTTCCCTCCACCCCTCCATCCCTCCACCCATCCATCTGTCGTATCCCTCCACCCCTCCATCCATTCCCCC
>NW_019942663.1:533465-535642 GCF_002910315.2 Salvelinus sp. IW2-2015 | reverse complement strand
TGGAGGGATAGAGGGGTGGAGGGATGGAGGGGTGGAGGGATAGATGGGTAGAGAGATGGATGGATGGATAGAGAGATGGATGGGTGGAGGGATAGAGGGATGGAGGGAGGGAGGGATAGAGGGATGGAGGGATAGAGGAGTGGAGGGATAGAGGGATGGAGAGATAGAGGTGAGACACAGGGGTTGGTGTGTGCTGTTTACAATAGCTGGTAAAAATACCTTACAGTAATGTTTTGGTGTCAGATTTAGTAGTGTGGGTTTGTTTTGGTCGTGTCATCATCACCCATTCACAAAGCTGTATCCACTACTCAGTGTTCTGGCTAGGAGCCAGTTTGTTTAGGGTAGATATGTTTGTAATAGCTGTTTTAATTGGCTGCCAGTGTTTGGTTGTCGTTGCAGCTGGCATGCTGTTCATACACCCGAGGGCTTTAGGCACCAGGAGAGTCTACACCGCAGGATGTAACAGTTCACCTCACTTTCACTGTCGCTTGGGGTTGTATCCCAAATGGCCACCCTGTTCGCTTTATAGTGCACTACTTTTGACCAGGACCCATAGGGATCTGTTGAAAGTAGTGCACTCTGTAGGGAATAGTGTAATGATTTGGTACATATCACATGTGTCCCATCAGAGCCAGCTGGGAAGGAAACCAAGGGAGGAACAGAGGATGATAGCAGCAACACAAAGATGAAGGCTTGGGAGGGACACACTGGAGAGGGACTGAGGCATGTTCACAGTAAAACTGGCCCGAAGATAATCTGCTCTACTCTACTCTGTTTGTGTGATAAAATGCAACTTGCCAGAAATACACTCAGGGGCTCCCTGCAGAGCTGGTGACCTGAGTTAAAGTTTGAAAGATAGAGTGGTGGTGGAAGGAAAGGGGTGGTGGTGGAGAAGAGAGAGAATGAAACATGTGGGAAATGTAAACCTTGCCTTCACACATCATCTATCTGAGGGGAAATGTAAACCTTGCCTTCACACATCATCTATCTGAAGGGAAATGTAAACCTTGCCTTCACACATCATCTATCTGAGGGGAAATGTAAACCTTGCCTTCACACATCATCTATCTGAGGGGAAATGTAAACCTTGCCTTCACACCGTTTACATTTTCCCTCAATGATACTGATGTTGTGAAGGCAAGGTTTACATTTTCCCCTCAGATAGATGATGCTGTGGTAAGGCCAAAGGGTTTACATTTCCCCTCAGATAGATGATGTGCTGAAGGCAAAGGTTTAACATTTCCCCTCAGATAGATGATGTGGTGAAGGCAAGGTTTTACCATTTCCCCTCCGATAGAGATGTGTGAAGGCAAGTACATTCCCAGTTGATTATGGAAGCTTAGTTATATTCCCCCAGATAGGGTTACTGAGCAACTTTAATCCCTCGATGATATGTGTGAAGCCAGGTGATCCCCAAGTGTTTGAAGGTTATTTCCCCCAGATAGATGATGTTTGAGGCCAAGGTTTACCTTTCCCCTCAGATAGATGATGTGTGAAGGCAAGGTTAATTTTCCCCTCAGATAGATGATCAGTGTGGAAGGCAAGGTTATATTTCCCCTCAGATAGATGATGTGTGAAGGCAAGGTTTACCATTTCCCCTCAGATAGATGATGTGTGAAGGCAAGGTTTACATTTCCCCTCAGATAGATGATGTGTGAAGGCAAAGGTTAATATTTCCCCTCAGATAGATGATGTGTGAAGGCAAGGTTTTATTTCCCTCAGATAGATGATGTGTGAAGGCAAGGTTTATACATTTCCCCCTCAGATTAGATGATGTGTTGAAGGCAAGTTTACATTTCGCCCTCAGATAGATGATGTGTGAAGGCAAGTGTTTACATTTCCCCTCAATAGATGAAGTGTTGAGGCAAGGTTACATTTCCCCAGATGATGTGTGTGAAGGCAAGGTTTACATTTCCCCTCAGATAGATTGATGTGTGAAGGCAAGGTTTACATTTCCCCTCAGATAGATGATGTGTGAAGGCAAAGGTTTACATTTCCCCTCAGATAGATTGAGTGTGAAGGCAAGGTTTTAAATTTCCCCTCAGATAGATATGTGTGAAGGCAAGGTTTACATTTCCCCTCAGATAGAATGTATGTGTGAAGGCAAGGTTACATTTCCCCTCAGATAGATGATGTGTGAAGGCAAGGTTTACATTTCACCTCAGATTAGATGATGT